>NW_010183634.1:20707-28780 GCF_000695765.1 Mesitornis unicolor
CCCCCCCCCAATAAAAGGCAGCAAGAGAAAGGGAGCCAGGACGAAATGCTCTCACTGTCCCCTTGAGACAAGCAAACCAGAGCATTCTGCTCAGGCTGCAGTTGCTATGAAGAGGAACATTACTATTGCGAAGCGTTCCCAGAATCCGCAGTGCTGGATAATACCCAAGAGACAGAACTGTACTTCCCTTTTCTCCAAGTTTGAATCCAAAAGCCAGGCAGCTGGAGGTCCAGCTCTGCTCAGGAAATACAACCCAGTGGTGCTAAGGGTTGCTGGAACCCAGCCCTCTTCTACATCCGCAGATTAAATTACCGTTTCACTGCCAGTGCTCTAACGAAAAACATTTAAGAACCACCGTCACCAGCCATAATAACACTGCTCTAACAAAAGCAAACTTTGCCATCAAGATAACGCTTCAGGTAGAGCACGCGATAAGCTGCAAGATGCTGTAAACCACCCCCTCTGAGCCACTCACATGGACTGGAATACATTATGTCAGCCCAAAGGGCAAGCTACAATGAATAGACCTATTTTCATGCTAAGAGACCCAGAAAAGAGCACGGTGGACAACAGAACTCCTGCTCGATAAACTGCACAATGAGTGCCATTGAAATGAGGTACAGGTGAAGGCTGTAACGTGATACAGAGCCCCACAGAATAAATAGGAAACTCCCATGAACCTGAATAGTCAGGAAGGAACACAGATCAACACCACTGTGTGGTCTCCTCCCTCCGTGCTGGCAGCAGCTGCAGGAAAACCCTTGGTCTCTCCTAGGCATCGCCAGTGAGCAAAAGCACCAACTCTTTCCAGGGAGCATTCTTTAATAAATGGTGAATAAGTGAAACCAGACCCCACCCTTACCTTCAGTATCTTGTGCTGGGAACTGAGGGCCCCGTATCTGTTCATAGAGTCTTGCTGGAAAGAAAAAGATTGAACAGTGCCATTAGAGCTCAGGAAAACCTAAGGCAGGGAGGAACACACAAGCACCTGCCTAATAGCAAGTTCCCACTGCCCCTTCACACGCAGGCGCACACAGCAACCAGGACCAAGGCCACCAAGGTGACCATCAGAACACACAGCCTGAGCACAGCTAGAAAAAAATACCCCTTTCCAACCAAGCCAGCCACCAGCTAATTAATTGCACTCTCTTGATTCACATTCAGAGTAGCTCTCCCCAGTCTTCAGCTCTTTATCTAGGACGGGCCCAGCGCTGAAAGCGCTTTGCACAGTAAAGCCCTCCCCAGAGCGGGCTGAGCACTCCTGCAGCAGCTGAGGGGGAGGCAGATAGCACCAGAGCTAAGGCTTTCGCCTACACACAAAAATTGCACCATTTAACAAAAAACTGATCGCTGAGCAATTGAGTGAGCCTCAAGCAAACTCCAGTACCTAGGTTCAGCTATGAAACCAAGCTCAGCTGACACAAACCAGCAGCAGAGAAGGATTTACACATATCCACAGAGGGGTCCGTACCAGTTTATTACATCTGCTTATGCCTTGGTCACATCCTTACCCTTTGTCCCCAGGGCACCATTCTTCACTGTGGCACCAGCACCTCAACATGGCCAGTGTGAAAGCCACCAGCCACCCGTGCTCAAAGGCTGCATCCCCACACCAGTAGTGGCACCCGCTCCAGCTTTTCCCATTACATGCAGTTCTACAAACATCTGCTGGGATCTATGTTTGTGTAGCTTAAAGCAGCACGGCTGAGGCACTAAGCAGCACCATGGAACTGCAGACTAAGCACCGTGCAGACATTTCCACTATAACCCATAATTTAACTTATATGATACATACTCAGTAGAGTATGAAATATTACCAGCAAATGAGCACAAATTGCACGGGAGCTGCCCAGAGTATTAGAGTATTCAGATATTCATCCACGAGTTTGTTTCTGTAACAGGATGGCATTCACCCAGAGATGAGCAGGCTAAAAGCAATTCCTCTTCTCCAGCATCTCATCAAGAGATGCTCTAAGGAATAACACCAGCCTGAAAACTTCAAGTGAATGGGACAGACTGTAGCCCAGGGATGCGGCTCATCCTAACCCTCACTGAGGAGCCCTCCTTTTCCCTGCCAAATGAGAAGTCCACAAGCCTGTGGAAATCATTTGACAATCCTTGGAGACTGAAAACAAAGGATATGCTTTCCCCAACAACACCATGGCCTTTCTTCTCCATGTTCCCTGTGGCGTGCCTTGCATTCAGCTTCCCCAGGACTCTTCCGTGCCACAGCACAGCAATTCTCTGTTCTGACTGCAGCACAGGGCTCCCTGCTACATCAGGAGCTGACAATCAGGTCATCTGCTCTATCACACATGAGAGAGTAGGCAGAGTAGCTCCAGCACAACACGGTCTTTCCCTAAGACGAAGCAAATCCTCACACACCAACAGCCTTGCAAGGTGGAGTCAGCCAAAGTTCATCTTGTACCATACACACTTGGTCTTTCACGCCTTCCAGACAGCAACACCAGCCTCATGACTGTGGTGGTACTAGAAAGGTCTTTTATTACACACACACACACACAGAGGAATAAACCTTACTGACCTTCTCCTTGTTGAGAGCTTCCTGAGCTTCTAACTTATACACTAAAAAATCTAGAAATGGAAGGAGAGAAGACAATTTAGTGAGCTTGAACAGGGATCTGTTCTGCATTTAAGTGGGGGGAAGGAAGGGATAGCCATGATCAAACTGGAAAAGCAGTGCTATCCCTATTTAACCAGCGAGAGCCTGAGTTGCTAAAGCCACTTGGGTCTAGGAACACAGTGAGCTGGACTATACTCCTGCATTTCTGCTCTGAGCACTGCAACCCTCCCATCTCATTCCCCAGAGAACCTGCACTATACATTTCTTGAAATACCTATTTTAACAGAGTTTAATGAATGTCAGGCCTGAATTGGGAAATTACGTTTTATTTTCTGAGCACACACGTCATTTAATGTGAGGACACGTGGCTTGAGAAAGCAGCTGGTAAAATACCACAGCTTATTCATGAGGGCTGCAGAGATACTGGGAGTCAGCTCTTAGGAAGGATTTATCACAGAAGCAAGTCCCATGGTTTTCAAACTTGGTGCTCTTCTAGTCCCTCCCCAGGAATTTCACAGTGGAGGTGTTAATATTGCTTGCCGAATTTAAGCTGCCAGACAAGCTCCACTTTTCTTAGTTATCATTTCCTCATCAGAGACCCCAGCCCATGGACCACCAGCTGGAAGCCACCCAAATACCAACCAGATCAGCTAACTATTCTCAAAATACAAACCAGAGAAGAGTCTTATCTGGGGGACATTCAGGAGCATCCACACGTGGCCCTGAAGGCAGAAAACACTTAGCACACCACACACACATCTCCCCATGGGACAACTGGAGGGTTGGCTGACCACTGCTGTGCCACCCATGCCAAGACACTCACCTTCCTTGGTCTTCTTGTGTTCCCCTCGCTCCTTCTGCAAGGATCGTTCTAGCCGGGATCTGTGCTCGTACACAACTAGGGGAAGCAGAACAGGCAGAGCATGAGATAAACCCTGACGTTTCTTCCCACAGAGTCTTCTCCCCAAAACACACCTCTTGCAGATCATGCAACCAGGGACACAAGTGGACCTCAAATCCTGCTGTGGACCGGGCCAGCAAGTGCCCGAGAGAGTAGACCTGGGCAAATGAGCCTTTCTTCTTTTGAATAGCCTGCATCACTCTGCATTTCTAGGCTTAAGCCCACACGTAGAACACATGCAGATACCCCATGTCCTGAGCAATGAAAGGACAGGCCCAGCAACAACAAGCTGTTTGCACTTCTTTGTCAACTGTGACCAGATAAAGTCTGGGGCAGGGTGGGGACAGCTGGACTGGAAACAATGGAGATTCCTGAGATACACACCGGTCTCATCCTGTGAGTGTTTGTTTTGGAGTCCAAGCTGTGAAGCCCAGGAGATGGATTCAGTGGCTAAACTGTATATCTGCAGGCCAAGTCCACCATCAGGCTCAAGACAGCCAGAGCCTTCCAGGTCATCTGTTCTGTAACGGCATCAGCAGCACCCAGGAGAGATTTTCTCCCCTTCCACAACCCAACCATGGCCCTTAACTGGCCCTCAGGCCACTAAGGAGAAGCGAGCCAAGCAGGTCCCTCTCCAGTTACACACAAAAGAGCATCTGTACTCTGCACAGGAGGTGAGAGGGGCAAGGGATGAGGCTGCTTCCTACAGCAGACACATGACAAATGAAAAAGTGCCAGAGAAGCTTCCTGATGGATGGTGGTTTTAATCCACTCTGATCTTTGAATGCTAACCAAGAGCTCTCCATGAGTCACAGCACTCGGCTGCAACAGGCTCCTCCATATCCTTTCTGCAGAGATCTCCACCATGCCAGAATGGCACTGGGCAGCAATTCAGAGGGGAGGGGTGATAACAGAAACTTGCCTCCAGAGCCAACATCTCTGGGGACAAGTCCTGCCACGACGCAGTCTCCAAGAAAATGAACAAAGTGGGATGGTATTTGCACGCATAGAACAAGTGCTAACCCATGCCTTGTTGAACTCTTGCCAAGCCAAGAGCCCCAAGTGACACACAACAAGCCAGCATGGGGCAGGGATAGAGCCCAGAGCCCTGACTCCCCTCTCTCCTGTGCTCAGCACCAATGCCCTGCAGGGAGCAGCACCGCAAGTCAACAGCGTGAGAGCAGCAGCCGTATGTGCAAGATACCGCTGCGCTTTGAGACTTCCATGTGCATGGCTCCTGTCTGCCCATCGCCAGGCTTCTCCCACCAGCCCAATCCAAAAAGAAGCTTTGCCTTTGTTAAAATTGTTGGACAAGTAACTGTCTTCTCAAAATAAAAAGGGTATCCATGGCAACAACTGTATTTAGGAATTGGAGGACTGACAGAGGGTTAGAAACCCCAGCAACAGGCTACAGCTCTGCCATTCAAACATATTTGGGTGAAAGAAAATATTATGAGCCTCAGTTGTTTGCTTGAGCCTGCTGTTCCCAAAACTGGGGTTCCCTGAGGCTACCATTGTCATCTCATTCTCTGAAGATCCAGCCCCTCTCTCCAAGAGAAGCAGGAGATGCTGACACACCAGTAAGGAATGTGGGCTAACTTCTGCCCTGCTGGTCTTCCCATCTCAGAAGCACAGGATGCAGGTGGAAATTGTGGCTGAGATTGTGCAACACTGTTAGGAGCTGTAGCTGTTTGAGTGCCTTGTGAAAGAGTAAGTGGTAATGGAAACAAAACGAGGTAATAGCAGGGAACCTAAATACACCAGATCAACTCATGAGATTCTCTCTCAAGGCAGCGTGCTTTAAAAAAAGTCAAAGAAGACACACACCATACTCTGCTTTCCCAGTTTACAGGTAGAAATACACAGCCCTGAGCACAGGCAGCATATGTACAGCGTTACATTTGCATCACAGCACTGCACACAAAAGCACCAGCAAAGATTTAACCCTTAAAGACACATATGTTGAGTCACAGATCTGCAGAATACCCAGCAATACAGGCTATAGAAATAATCTCACTGGGTATAGCAGGTCAAAACAGATACTCTGTGCTGGATTTTAGCCTGAGGAAGAGCTCTCGATTTAAACACTATAACCTAAACACACCTGTTAGAAGAAAAAAATTATGTTAATCTCTTGCCCTTGAGTCACCACAACCACAGGCAAACAACATTTTGTCCACAGAAAATCCATTCTGTGGGGACTCCAGAACCAACCCATCCTCCAGCATCACACTCACAACTGCTGGCTACCAAAGAGTGAGTTCCCACCAAACCTCTCCACAGGGAGCTCAGCACATCCCTCTGGAGACTTCAAATCTGGTGACAGGTGCTGGAAATGTGGTTTTGGCAGACACAGACTGCAATGATAGACCAGGCAAAACTGATAGAGTTAAGTAGTCGAGTGACACATGTCCTCAACCTTCCCCACTGAGGTTTTCCATGGGCTAAAAAGTCCTTCTCCCACAGTTAGACATTTGTATACGGAGGACAAATGAGGGGGAAATAAACATGTTATGCTTCCGGTCTTCTGGCAGCTCCTGCCAGACGAGCCAAGCACTGGTCAGCAGGCTCAGAAAAGCCAATTCTTCCTCCTCATCCCTCCTTTTTAAATGCTGCAGCACAGAGCTCCCTGTCAGTTCCAAACAAGCTGGCAAGACTTTTCTAGTCACAGAACAGCCTCTTGAGAAGAAGGGTTTGTTTCCTTGCAGAGGCAGTGGGCAGTAAGCAGTATAATGACAAACTTTACCAAAGGACCCCCTGCCTCTCTATTCACTTTCCGGACAGATGCTCCTGCAGGCTGGAGAGTGGAGCCGCATCTCAGAGCCTGCCCAGGCAGCCTCTCTAAGTCCTGTTTGCATTTTCACTGCTTCACATTCCGAACGACACAGGACTGGCCTTTACGGCCAGAGGGATCAGGGAGAAGAAATGGAATAGACGTGACGCAGCTGAACTCGCCAATCCAGCACACGCTGTTCCCCTCGCTGCTGTGAGCAGCGATTCAGATGTAAGGCTATCCTAATTCTAGGCTGCAAAAGGGGGAAAGAAATAGGCAACAGCATCTTCCTGGAGCTCTTTAAGGCTAAAAGCTGAACCAAAGGGATCCTGCTTGTCGCTGGGCTAAGCGGCCAAACCTCCAGGAGGTGATGTTGGGAGAGGGGTGGGTGCACACACACGGAGCGGGGCACTCACCTTGGAGCTGAGCAGACAGCGCTTCTTGCTGCTGTTTGTATTTCTGGGCCAGGGCTTCGGCGCTCCGCACCTTCTGCTGCAGGTGACTGTACAGGAACGCTCCCGAGCCCAAACACGCCACGGCCACCAGGCAAAACGCGCTCTGCAGGAGCCCCTTCTGCCTCCTCGAACACATCCCGGTACCCATGGCGGGGCCGGAGATAAGCGATGCAGCCCTGCCTCCCCGGCGCCGCTAAAGCATCTGATTATCCTCCCCCCCCAACAGCCCCTTTTCCTCCACAAATTCGCAGATGTGATCCAAGTCTCGCCTTCGCTCTTTTCCAGCCCTCAGAGAAGCGGCAGTCGCTCCAGGAAGGTTTTATTCCTCATTGCCCAGCGGAGAGAAGCGCAGCGCGGCAGAGGGGGCCGGGAGGAGCAGCCGGGGCGGGGAGCGGCAGCCGCATCCTTCAACTGCGACCCGTTCTGGGGGTCGGGGCTGCCTGGGCGAGGGGAACCGGCGGAGAGGAGGAGGAGGAAGAGGAAAAGTTTTGCTTCCCATGTCCCATATTCGCCCCTCCCATCCGCAGCGGGAGGGGCAGCGGGGCCCCTCCGAAAAAAAGCCGACCGCTCTCCGGGACATCCCCGGCTGCAACCGCTCTGGGTGCCCCGGAGAGCGGTCCGCTCCCCCCAAGGAGACCCGCTACTACCAACCCCTCCCACGGCTTTGTTTTCCCCTCCCTTTTCTGAAACCAGCAGCCAAAACCACGGCCTCTGTTGCTAACGGGAGGCGGATGAGGGATACCTGCGTTAATTAACAAGAGGGAGATCTTTAAAGTATTTATTTGAAAGGTTACAGGTTTTTTTTAAGAGCAGTAGTTTCTGCTCAGGAAAACGTGAGCTGATAAAAGCATGTGGATAGTACAAAAAGTTAAAAAAAAGGTGTCTTTTTAAGTAAAAGTGTAAGATGAATTACACTTTTTCAAGGTGTTTTAGGCTGCTGTTGCCTCCCTTGAGTGACTTCACGTGAGCTGTTGTCTTCTTGAGCCCGACTTGGTTTATCCCGATAGGTGATGTTGTTAGCAGACAGGAACAGAACAACCCTGCTTCGTGGGACAGACAAAGCTTTCTGGAGCCTTGCCCATGCTCTGAGCTTGGATCTATTTAAGACCCCCACGTTTATAATGAATCCTGCCTGCACCAGCAGCCTGGCTGTCAGGTTGGCTCATCTCTTATCTGAGCTCACAAGGATGCTTCCTCCGCAGTTCTGCCAAGTTTCATGTTTCAGGCGTCTGGGGAATAAGCAACAATCATAACAATTAAATCCTCAGCAGCAATTCCCCTCCAAGAATCATGCACGGTTTTACAAATGTTAATCAAATTAGCTTTACAGTAGTGCTGAGAAATAGCTGAATGGCATTCC
>NW_010183634.1:28811-37640 GCF_000695765.1 Mesitornis unicolor
TAATTTGCAGATGGGAAAACTGAGGCACGACATTCCTGTAAGGTTATGATTTATCCAAACTAACTTAGTTTTTTATGGTGGGGTGTTTTTTTTTCAAGAATTTAAGTGGATTTGGTATGTTGTTTGAGGTGTCTGCCAGAACAAGGGTGAGACTCAAGCCTACTGGAAATCGGGTGATTTGGCTGACAGTCCTGGCTCTGAGTTCAGCTTCCAGAAAACGCTATATACTCTCCTTAATGAATTAACTGATTATTCCAGACTTACTGCTTAGCTCTTTCTGAAAATCAGAATAGCACTGTGATGCTTCGTGCAGCCTATGTCTGCCACGGACCATTTGTGTGCAGGACCAGGGATGATCTTGTTGCTGCTGCACATATCCTCACTTCAAGGGACACTCCACATACACGACATAGCTGGTGTGCATCAAACAGCCTCACTGTCCAACTGCTTCTTTCCTGGGGGGTTGCTGAATGCTTCAGCATCTCTTCAGGCTGTTTGGCAGGAGCTGGAATGTCTTTTGTCTGCATCTTGAGGGCTGAGGAAGCAGCCTGTGGGATGAGCGATTTGCGTCTTCAGTTTTGCCTCTATTCAGCACATTCTTTTTATTTTTTCTCCTGCTCTCATTAATTACTTCCTCATGTGCTGGTTCCTGCCTGAGAAACACTGGGAATTTCTGAGTTTTTGACAGAGAGGACTCTGGAAAAGGTTAAAATCCTGATTTAGGGAATGTCTATCTGAGAAAGATTTGATTGACAAAGTTTCTGTGTCCTAGCACTTTGCTCTTCTACCACTCAGTTGCAGATTTAGCTCCAGATCCAGGGCCAGTTGAGTAGTACAGCCCCAGGAAAGATCCAAAGGGTTTGCTCCTTGCTTGTGCTCTGCCAGTATTTATGTTACATGGTCTGCTACTGAAATCTCAGTAAACTGAGAGCTGATCCCACTTCCCCTGCAGTCAGTGATAAAATCCTCCACTTTTTTCTTTTAGCCATGCAATTTTTCTGAAAACGGGTTGTCACATCAGCCAGCTCAGAGGATACTTCCTTGAGTGAATTACTACAACATCCCACATCTCTAAAGGTCTACAGTCACTAGGCATGAGTATTTTCAAGAAGATACAGAGGAGGAGAGAAGCACCCTGAGTTACACAAATTGACCATAGGTGACAGCTCTCTTCAAATTCAACTCGAAATGCTTTGTGCCTCAGGGTTTATCTGATCATCTCCTTTTGCTTCCTCTAATCCAATGGGTGATCACATCTGATGATAGCTTTAAAATAATAATCTGAACAAAACAAGCAATTCCCGTGGGAAAGCTCAGACTGTATGTACTTGTAAAGAAAATGCCACTTTTTTCTCTGTAGAACAAGCCACGAGTATTAACCATCTGCACAAATATTGCAGTCCTGGAAAGCTCCATCCTTTTAATCAGAGCTTTGGATTTCATAGCAGGCATTTAATCGGCTGTGGGAGTGTTTTCAGCCAGGTTATATAAATGCTGTCAAGAAACCAAATGTCTGAGAAAGATGCATGTAAGAAATGTGTTAGTAGGAGACGGAGGGGAGGCTTCATTGTTCAGGGGTTGCAGTTTCACAGCAGGTCTTTAGAAACCTACTGATCACATTGGCAACATCCACAACCCATTGAAACTGGCTAAGCAGAACCTCGCAGCCCTGCAGCCTTTCTGGGTGCTGCAGATCCCTTCCAGGGAGACCCACGCCAAGGATCTCATGCATAAATGTTGGGGGGTAGAGGCTGAGCAGGAGAGGTGTAGGAGAGTATAGGCTTGAGGCAGGAGTCTGGTGTATGAGAAATGACAGGCATAAATGTTTAAAAAATCCAGTTTTCTCAAGTGGGCATCTGTGCCTGTATGTGCAGGAATTCACAGCGTTAGAAATGTCTGCATGTCATGCACCTCAAGAAGGTGCCTGCCCTACCACACAGAAATTCCCAATTAATTTCTCGCAGGATTGAAAGTGCCCTAAATTAAACAGTTCCTAGGGGCAGCTCTCATCTCACTCTCTCCAAGGTTAAGGGCTGGGAAAGCTGAACCATTCCCTCCTTCCTGTAATAAGAAGTGACAGCTTCTAATTAGGATCCATTAGGGGGTGCCCCAGGGAACCGATGGGACCATTTTTGAGAACGCATTGTTGAAACTATTTTTCTCTTAACATGGCATGTTGGCTCAGCTATTCCAGTTATCTTTCCCAAGCCTACGGATGTACTTTGAGTCATCTCACTGCTGTGCCATGCCGAAAAGTAAGCATATGAGATCTCAAGAAATCTTGATGCTCTCAGAGCCTTGTCAGACCTTAGGGACAAGCCCTGAGCAAACTGTGGCCATGGCCATAATATAAGAGAATGAGCGTAAATGCTGATTTTTTTGAGGTACAATGTAAGCTCACCATCTAGAAGAGTCTTTCATACAAACCAGAGCTCAAGGAGATCTATGTTTACATCCACAACTACCAGAATATGCGTCCACACAGCCAGCAGCTGACACCAGTAGAAAGCCACTATCCATCTATAAAGACTCTTAGTAACTTCAACTCCATGTTTTGTTTTACTTTAGGTTTGTTTTCACGCTATCCAGATGTCCATGACACATTTTGAGCATCAAGCTAGAAAGATCACTTATGAGCAACTTAAGCTAGCACCCCTGCATGTTGGGTGCCAGCCAGAGAGATTTCAATCTGGTTTTAATACCCCCATAAGCCAAGAGCTGAAGTCATCTCTGCTTTGCCGTTGTCTCTTAACTGAGGCCATCAGCAGATAAGATACAGATTTAGGGTGATATTTTCTCAATGGCTTCATCACTATTGATTTTAAATAGACTAGACTTTCCTGAATCATGTCTTTGTCTTTGCAAATTTCATCCAGTGTCCCACTTTTCCAGCACAGAGAAAACAGGAGCATCATCTCAGTGTTTTTGCTAGAGAGATGCTTCATTGATTCTGAGGCCCACATCTGTTTGCAGAACAGTGACAAGAGGATCTCATCTACCTCTCAGACTGACTCTGGGAATCCTTCTAAGGTGGATATTTTCAGCAGCCTCCTTCCAGGTGTACATCTCCAGCCAGCATGGAATGGATATGTTTAATAGTAAGAATTCAACAGGGAGAACAACATGGAGCTCTAAAAATGGAAATCAGCTCCTGTTCTATATGAACCTGTCAAAATTTCTCTCTGTGGCCAACAATCAAGTTGACACTAATCTAATTACAGAAAGACCTCTAAATACAGAAAATTGTTACCTGCCTTTTATTTCCAGCTCTTTATGTCTGACCAGCCCAGAAGTCTTAAAGTATTATTGCTCATTGTCCTCCCTGCGCACATACCAGAGGCCATATTTGGAGATAAAATCTGCAGAAGTGCCTGTTACTCTCATACATCCTGTGGCTGTACACCCAGGCAGCCAATTTGGCATGCAGGCACTCAGCTCTTGCACAAAAAATGCATGTTCTAGCCAGCACTGCCTGCAAACTCAACCTCAAGGAGCAATTATAGTCACATAAACTGCGTTTCTTACACAGCACTAAATAACAAGGCTCATGGAAAGGGACTCTCCTGGCCCTTATCATATGATTTAGACAAGAAAAAAGCCCCTTTAGGGTGAACTAATTCAAGGCACTCTTCTCCAGATGATGAGGGACTATTGATGGTTAGTACACTGACTATTAGGCTTAGTTCTGCAATCGACTGTCAGATACCCCAAGGAACGATGCACAGGACAGTTATGCTGATACTCAAGCTTTTTATCTCTGAAACCGCCAGTTACTCCTCTCTCTCCCTGCTCCTTGATTGTTTGCCTGCTCTCCGGTTACCATTGGCACGTCCTCCCTATCTCCAGTTCAGCACAAAGGTACGCTGCGGTATCTCACGCGCCTTGTTGCAATCTGCTCCCACCGGACTTCCCGTCTGGAGAGCAAAGAGAGATACCTGCAAGTGAATGGCAACCCATTGCCATTCCCTGGGCACACAAGGACAGTGAGGAGTGGAAAATGGACCCTCCTGGTAGGGGAAAGAGGGAAGTGGCAAATGTTAAACATTACAATGTCTCCTTCCTCAACAGCCTAGAAAACCCAGATGGTCCTATGGCAAAGACGTGATGTCCTTCTGATGCACCTCCCAATGTCTGCCCCTGCACTCACATTTCATGGGTTTTCAGCTGCTTCACTGAGCCAGCGTTTGCAAAGATCTCTGAACCTGGACCTGCAAGGGGCTCCCAGCCTTTGTTAAGGACTGGAAGGGTGGGGTTGCTTCATGTGTGTTTACTTTTAAAAATCAGCGCAGTTTTAAGAAAGGAACGGGCAACATTTTTATTTTATTTATTTTTATTAATAGAATTTTTTTGGTCATAAAAAGATTGTGTATACAGTAGACTAAGTACAGCCAGAGAGGCATTAGGACCTAATTCCTCCTTGGTGCAGGGAGATACGATGCCAAACATACATTTACAGACACACAGAACGTGACCTCAAGTACATAAGTAAGTTGCTTAAATAATTGCAGAAGCAGAAAAGAGGAGGGTTAATTTCCTTGCCTACTCTGCGGCTGGGACCAAATTCATCCCTGGTATAATCCCACTTATTTCACTGCAGTCACACTTGGGATCACTTTGGGATTTTGAAGGCTATATTAATGCAGCAGGATGCTGCACTCGCAGGCTTTCCCAAGCATTAGCATTCTGTTGTGGTAGAAATTCATCCCATAATACAGTGCTGAGAATTTTAAAATCATAAAGAAGCAAAGATGCCTGCTGTCACCATTGCCAGCTAATTATAGCAGCACGGACAGACTTCCCTTGCAGAATTCCATATGCCATATTCATCCAGCACGATAAATAAACCCTATTAAAGAGGGGAGGCTGAGAAGGCATTTCTGATTGTGAAATCCCCTAATCCTAAAGTTAGAAATAGGTTAAATAATTGAATGGCAATTTGTCTATTTTTTTTTTTCACGCTGCTTCTCCTCGTGTCTAGATGTGCTTCAGCTGAAGCGGGCGGGACGGAGGGCAGGGGAAGAACTCACTATTTGGAAATTCATTAAGAATTTATTTATTAGTCTCCTACATTCAACAGCCACCCCAGAATCCCACCAGTCTTCCTTCCACCTGGCACTACTTGAACACTTTTCAAAGGCCAGAAGACCGGATGAAACAGATTGATCCAGTCTTTCTTATTCAGCGATGCTCAGCATTGGAGGAGAGCCTGCCTTAGATTATCTAAAGCAAGACAGGGAGCTTGAGATAAGACTTCAAAGAGCAGATCTGCTGGCACAGCAATTGGCACTTGCAGATAAAGGAGCAGGGAACTGGCCACTGCTGAGGGTGAGCATTCAGCACCCAGGGCACTGTAACCACGGCACTACAGAGCCCCCAGGTGCCAGGGACTCTGGAGGACCACATCTAGAAAGGAGTGGGGAGTTTCCAGTGCTGGTGCTCTCAAACATTTGTTCATGAACTTCTGTAGGGCCAGCGTCAGGTCGCACGTCTCCAGATGGCATCACTGCAGCACAGCTGGCAGATGGTTTTCTGTTTGCTAGCCAGAAGCAGGAGCACTGTTCAGACTTCACTACAGCTGTTTCCATGAAAGCAAGGAGGCCACCCAGCCCGTGTCCTCTCTCGAGGAGTGTGGCTGGAGGCATTTTGCAATGAAGGCACCACAGGGGCTGATATTGACCCCTCTCACAGGGAGAAGTATCCAATCTGTTATCTGCCCAGTAGAAGGTTTCAGTTCACCACTAGGAGATATTTAACCATCCACCTGCAGTAATTTTATGAATTCATGAGTAGCCAAACAAGTAGCTGAAATAATGACTCCCCTTATGAATCCATACGGTAACAGGTCTCAGGATTATGTGCCAAAAATGCTGAGAATTTATCTGACCGTGACTACAATAAGCTACACAGGTCTGTCCAGGATTTCTGGAGGGCTGCACAGCATTCTGGTGCGTTTACTGACATCGCTGATACGTTTCTGATGGGAGCACAGTGACCCACTGCACCACTTCGTACAGTCCTTTACAACAGCGTAGTGGGACCACATCCTAATGCAAAGTTGGTGCAGTGAAGTGTGAGGGATAAGAGGGTGGATCCCCTTCATCTCATTTTACAAGAGAAACTGTGGCCAAGGTGGCTTTTTATAGGACTCCAGGGAGCTGTGGAGTCATTTCATCAATTCTGATGAAATTCAGAAGCAGAGAACAGCTCTTCTCTGGACACCACTGACAGCACCATTACCCAGCTGCAGCCTCCAGGCTGAATACATGACACCATTATATTTATTTGCCATTTCCCTTATTGATGGCAGGCTCCATTCAGCATATGCTTTGCAGAAATTTGTTAGCAAGTGTTTTAAAGCTCCCCCTGAGATTTCAAATTGATGCAGGAAGATCCAAGCTGTCTCTAGTACTTTTTATCACACTGCCTGGGCTGCAAAAATCAAGATGATAAAGGATTGTCAGTAAACTGTGCAAACACACGTAAGATGGCTCAGAGGAAAAACTCCACCGAGTTAAAAAGTTATCAGATTTACACCACTGTAGGTCACACAAAGCTGGACCCACACTTCGCCTATTATTTATCAGTTACCTTATTTGCCTTTATATTTATTGGATACAGATGGTATCCCAAGATAGATGCAGGCCTTTTAAGATACATATGTTATAGAATTGTCACAGTAGCTTTGCCACAACTCCTGGCTTACTTTTATATCTCTTTTTCTTTAGACCAGCTCCTGAAAGGCCAATGGCTCGACATCAGGAACCAGGTTAGTATTAAGAATCTGAAGGATTCAAATCCTAAGGTTTCCATTAACTTGGAATCCTATTTTTTCCAGTAAGAAATGTGGATTAAAAAACCAGGGTAGTTGTTTTTTCAGTGCTAAAAATTGTTGGAAAGGAATAGAGACAAATTCCCCTTGGGTTTGGATTCTATTAGGCTGCAGTTCATTTATTTCAGAGCAGAGACCTAGATGTGGAACTGAACTTCCTCAAAGTCAATTCCCAAAGCTGGGTATTGGATGTAGGTCACTTTCTGGCTGGTTCTGGGACTCAGCTGAGCTTGAAACACTGTTCAGTTTTCACCAAAAAGTGGAAGACACACGTATCCTTTCTGTTCTATCCAGGTCATTGCCTCTGACGGCGGTGCCACAAGGTGTAATTGTAACATCAGTGCACATTTGCACCGTGTGAGCCAGGGAAAGCTGCCATTGCCAGGCTTTGCTTTTAGGAAAAGAATTCTCTCACCCAGTCTTTCCACATACAAAATCCCGTATTAAGCATGCGAAAAAGGCACTGCAGGACACAGTTGTGTAGGAAAGTGTCCTTCTATATAAAAAGACACGTTTTGGACAACCTCTTTTCCTTCTGACAGCCAGTAATTTTTTCCTTGTACTGTTCAATCACCTTCAAAGAACATTACTAGATTTCTGATGCTGGTATCTACCTTCATGTGCCTTCCAAAGTTCACATGTGCCATGCCAGTAAGCTGGAAAATGTTAAGGAAAGTTCCTTTGTAAGAAAAGGCTGATTAAAAGAGCTAAATTAGCTTCACTGACCCTGAAGTGGCCTTCCATGTCTGATAGAGAAGGTGCCTAGAGCTGAAGCCTACAGAAATAATCCATGAATATTTCTGAGTAACAGCGGCATCCAGTGGGCAAAGAAAGATCCCCAGTAAAATATTTGGAAAACGAGGATAGGGCCAGGTAAGAGCAGAGGTTTTGCTCCCATATCCAAAGCTACGCTCCCCTGATCTAGCTGGTTGCAGTAAGAATTGCAATGTCCTCACTGATCAGTGCATGCTTAGACTCAGACATTCCCAAATACTTGGAGTCATTCTCCATCGTCTGGCCAAGGGGTAAAACGCTGCAGTTCTGGTCAGAACCGAGTTAGACCCAAATCACTCATTTTCACATCCACATTTTCACAATCACCCCAGTGTGTGTGTGTTGAAGTGCTCTGGCTGCCCTCACTTTCACAACACAGAGGACAAGGGACACTGAGTCCTCCTGTTTGGCTTTTATCAAATGGCAATGAGAAGCTTGTTTTTGTACCCTGTAGGCATAAACATGGTAACTACTACTGCGCTGTGACTGTCCTTGTCTCAGAATTTTGCTCTTTTTAGCCTTCATAAGCTCATGGCAACTGCTGTTCTTGTCTTTGTTTCCTCCTTCTGAGTTTTAGGGCTCTAGACAGTATTCCTGATGGGCTTTTGTGATGTTGAGGACAACAAATATTTGGAATTGTTTCCTATTTTCTCTCTGTGGGGAAAATGGCCATTGAAAGCTGCGGGAATACGGGAGTGTGAGAGGCAGGATCCGGGCCAGGATGCTCTTTTTTGAGTGTTTGAGGACGATTTTAGGGTAACTTAGCCCACTGTAGGGGGATTTTGGGATTCAGTGTAACTCCCCTCAAGCCGCTGTGCCACTTTGTTCAGTCAGGTAGGTAGGAGGGCTCTGAGGGCTCTGTCCACCGGACAGCCTTCTGTTTGGGGTGTTTTTTTGAAAGATCACGGCTCAGATACCGCCTGTATGGGATCATTGTTAGCACTCAACCTCAGGGCGCATTAACCTAAGAGCATAAGTTATTACTACTTTTTTAACGGCGTCTCCAAAGAGGCAGAGCCCCCGGAACCACAGCAAGGGAACCCACCACCGGCCCGGGCCGGTCCTCCCACCCCTCCCGCAGGCCCCTGGGCCGGGCGGTGCCCGAGGGCCTCCCGCGGCTTCTTGGGACTTGTAGTCGCCTCGCACCCCACGGACGGGGAGCAGGGCGGGAACAGAACTACCAGTCCCGGCATGCCCCGCCGGCTGGCACCGCGCTGCGAGGGGCC
>NW_010183635.1:0-12069 GCF_000695765.1 Mesitornis unicolor
CGTTCTGTGATTCTGTGATTCTGTGATAGAGTTCGCTGTCCCACTCCCAAATCGCTGTTCTCTGAGGATAAATGGTATTCTAGAAACACTGATGCCTGAATATCATCGATACCATCCAAAGCAACCAATACCAAGTTTGCCAAACAATCCACACCTAATGAGCAACAATTTCTGAAAGTATCAGAAGAGTGTGAAAATGGTAGAATATAAAAATACCTGAAGAAGTCACACAACCCTAGCTGCAGTACTATCTTCTTAATCAGAACTAGTTACATGTAAGGCATCTAAAAAAAACTTCTAAGTGGGGAAACCTCCTTCATTATCTGCTGTTTAGAAACACCCCAATATGAAGTCTTAGATCTCAAAATTAAATGTGTAGAATAAAATGTCAATAATCACCTGGCTTTGAGGTTCTCTGAGAGGTTACAGATCTCCACAGTTAAACTAAACACTTGAATAACTTATTCTTAGAAATGTCACAAGGTTACTTTTCAAGCTGGGATAAAGTACTTATCACTTCCTGTTCTCCTACATTCAAAACTGTGTTTAAAAAAGCAGTCTTAAAAAAAACCCAGCAAGTCAAGGAATCAAAATTCTATTAAGTCACATTTTTCACTTCCTGAGACATTGCTCTGACAAGCTTCCCTATATAATTTCATTAGCAGCAGCATTTTTAAAGGAAGGAATGTCACATAAAGTAATAGGACTATATATTCAACCTGCCTGTGCAGTATTGGCTGCTATTCTATTTAGTTTACATTGCAGAAAGTATCACATTGATGTGAAAAGTATTTTCTGAGTTTAAGATTCAGTTCACTTAGCTTTAGACAAATATACAGCTTTATATGTAAACTAGGCATTCTAACTTCCCTTTATAGTTATTGGACAGGAATAGGGACTCTGAAGGCAAGTTTCATCCACCTCATTTTAAATATATACATTAGTAAGAGATGAATTTGGCCTAGAAATGCTCGTCTCTTTTCATGGACTGTGAGGGGACAGAAAGTCAGAAATTTCAGTTGTAGACAATTACTGTGTAGACCTTTATGCTCTTGAGACTTTGATTAACTTCATTTGACCTAAAATAATAGAAAAAAGCTTTATTTTTAACCAGATTTTTGAGGAATCTATTGCATACCTAAATGATGTCTAGGTATTTGTGTTCATTGTGGCTTTAAAGGTATAGGTAGCTTAAACACACATATGTACTAAATATACTTTTATGCAATACATATATTATAAAATTGATATAATGAAAGTGAAAAAATGGCACAGTTTGTCTGTATTCTTCTTTACTTCCTACATATCATTTACTTTGTGTTCAGAAAGACAGTGGAAAAAGTATTGAATATACAGCAAGCCTATTATCACTGCAATCTCTTTTTTACCACCTTTGTCTGTTCTTCATCTAGTTGAAGGTGTCCTTGCTCATTGCAGGAGGGTTGGACTACATGAACTTTAAAGGTCCCTTCCAACCCAAACCATTCGATGATTCACCTTCTTAAATTATTAAATTTCTATGGGAGGAATCTCTTATCAGAAGCTTCCTTAACTGAGGGCTAAGCCTGCTTAAATTACTTCTCATTTGTTGCTTATCAAGAACACAAAAATGTGAAATTACTATGAAAGCTGCTATACTACGAACCAGCTGCTAGACAGCAACTTGTTAAAATGTCTAGAACACAACCTGGTACCCAGAATCTACTGCTATAGAACAGATATTTAATGACATAAAGATAATGCAATTGAACCCAACTTGACTGAAATGAAAAATGCTCACACAATTGGCTCCAAAGAACTATAAAATAGATCAAAAATCTATGCTTGGCCTTGTGCAAGTTAAACAGCTGCAAAATTATTTTTTCATGTATCTCATTGCAAGGTATTGAGGTACAAAGGATGATAAAACCTGCAAAATATCTTTAGTAGTAACAGGCAATCTGTCTTTACTGAAGCTAATAGTACAGGGGTTATATGTGGAAAATGAAAGATGACAAAAAAGGAGCTGTAACAGGGAACCACTTAATAAGGAAATAATGTATTACCAATTGACCAGTGATTCCTTTAGGCACTTTTTCAAATACAGTTGAGTAAAATCCTCTTCTTGATTCAAAGACTTCACCTTAGGTTGCTTCACTCTGTGTTACACCAACAAACCTTACACAAACTGTGCACATACCAAACATATACCAAAAATATCTGGCTTTCTAGACAGAGAGGAGGATGCAGAATTATAAGCCTGAGTAGACACTAAAAGTGATAGAAGATATCTCCAAATCCACCACTTGTACAACAACACATATCAAGTTTTATAACTATGAAAAATAACCTACTAGACCCTGAAATGCTGCAGGAGGCAGAAACAGAAACGTTCGCAGACTCGGCTGCATGTGGCAGTAACAGATGAGTAGCCATGTGGCTTGGGAATGCTCCTAAAAAAAAAGTAACTTTCACTTCCCAAAGCTTAAGGAAAAGAAAGCAATGTTGTGAATCTTTCTGAAAAGCACTCTCTAAATATGCAAATACAGTTACTCTCTATGCACTGATAAAGAATTCAACAACTCAAAAGAAAGCAAGCTTTTTTTCCCAAGGTTTGAAAAGATGCAGGGATAACATGAAAAAATCTTTATCAGCATGTCAGTTGATGCTTTTATCTGTGGAAGTTTTCCAGCAGAAAACTCTGTGGGAGAAACCCTTTGCACTCTATAACAAGAAGCATCAAAGCAGCTTAATCTTAAATGGTCGAAACTGGCTGCTTTTTAGCACAATGATGCTGAACTGCAGCAAAGACATTTACAATGTTTCTACACAAATAAGCTATTATTTAAAGAAATAAACTGTAAAGCATAATAAAAACCTCATTTCCAGATGTGGCAATGCTTAAAGGCTATATAAAAATTTCCAGTATCCCACTGATTCTGATAATCTGAATGCAATCCCTCTGATTTCAATACACCTCTAACAGTAATTTTGTAAAATGATCAATGAAATGTGTTGAACTGCACTGACAAACAGGATGAGAATGCAAAACACCTTTTCATTACAGCATATTAACAGAAATGTTAGTTTGGCTTACATTTATCTTTCTCTAACAAGCAAGATGAAATTTCATTAAGCTACTTTGGCTGAAGTGAGTAAGAAGAACAATCTGTGAATGAAGAATGTATATGAATAATTAGTGTCACGGCCATTGAGTTACTTAATACTAGCCAAGAGAATTATTGGATGTAATGGGGGGACTTGCTAACCAAGCCAGAACTCTGCTCCCTAAATACTGCATGTGCAATAAATAGGACATGGCCATTGCTGCAACAGCCGAAGATATACATAGACAAATGAGAATATAATTTATATTGTATCAGTTTTTCATATCTGGAAATTAATCCAAATGGTTTGCTGAAAAGCATATGAAGCCTATGACAAAGTTCAGAGTTGAGTTCAGAACCCATGAGTTCACAGAACCACCCTCCTTCTCTATTTGCTGAAGTTTACGATTGTGTAAATTCGGCCTTCATAGTTTCTTTTTTTGCAGTAACCATATATAAGATGTCCTGAAATCCACACAGACTGACTGCTTTCAAGCATCCTCTGATACTTCAGGTGATTGGTTATCCAGTTCCATTGACATAAGTGCATGGTTTTGGCAAGAAGTATGAAATCCTTCAAGAAAATTGCTGAAATGTAGGTGTGGCTGACCCCGTCTCACTGGTCTTTACATTATGTAGAAAGGGGAATTTTTTGGGGTGGGAGAAGTGAAACTAGGTAAAACAAAATCTTGGACGAAGACCCAAAAAATACTTAAACCAGTGAGCTTTATCTGCTCATTGGAAGATAAACTCCAGAAGAGTGCCACTGTTTCAGTCAACAAACTCTAGCCTGGCTATAAAGATCGTTAGAATTGACCTTTAAAGATCATTATGGCCTTGAGAGAGGTAGGTAATGCAGGAGGTTCTTTATAATACTATGAATCGAGGGGGAAAGCTATTTTTAGTCAGCAATTTTATATTTGGTTTTTCAATTTAAACTACTGGGAATGTGGAGAGCTGAAAATATTGCTTTAATATCTCCCCAGCTGTGGACTGATAAGATGGAAAATACTAATATCACCTTATATGTATGCAGCCGCCTTTGTCCCAGAGGATTCTAGGACATCAACAAGCTATTAATAAAGAGAAGTATATTCACTCAATCATAGATTGCAGCAATCAGATATTATTCAGGAATACAAAATCAGTTAGAACAAGAGACTAAACAAGGACGTTTTGGGCACTGATCTCATATGCAAGCCCCTGTGCTTACAGCGTATAATTAGACAACCCTTAAAGTCAGTAACTTAATTATTCTATAGTTGGATTTGAAAAGTAAAGGGCACCAGAAAGGGAAAAAAAGTGAAGCCTTTTCTGATACGGTAGAGGATGCAGAATAAAGCATTTCTAGTCAAAGGTAATTTTTTATCTGAATGTCCCAAAACAAGAATGTGCAAGATAGCTGTGAAGGATTGATATAGAAGACCTTAAAGAGATGGGACTGGAATTGTTTTCAGGCAGAGGAAGAATATTCACTATAGAACAATTCCATGGTGGCTCTCACATTACTAAATAACCATGTTATTTAGTTATTTAGAAAACAATTAAGTTCTTACTGAGCCAAGACCTTCTCTGCAGACATATGTCTACAGTACATTTGGTTTTAATGGAATGTTATGAGTGTAGCTAGTGAAGTTCTGGAAATAAAACTGTATTCACTATTCAAACTTTCTCCTTCACATCTGTTCCAAAAGTTTGAAAGGAGGATAAATTCTCCATTTCGTATTTGTTCAGTCCTCTGTTTTAGCTGACCTGCAATCCTTTCCTGCTCCAGCAGCAATGTGCTTGCATTGCATGCACAATGGACTTGACAATTACATAACACAGGTACATCACAAAATTGAACCAAAAAGCATAAACACTGTATTATGGGTACAATTTGTCTTTTGAATGTTCCTTCATGCAGCACCAGTGTGTGTATATAGCTAGCAACTAGCATCCCAAACAGCCCCAAATATACAAAGGTGATTTTCATCCATATGGGCAGAATCTCATTCCTCTTACTATACAGCAAATGACTGTTCTCTCAACTCTTTTCACATGTGTGCTCTGTATCTACCCTGTCTGCACCAGTGCTTCTCCCATTCCCCTTATTCTTTCATCTACCTAGTCCTTCCTCAGCCTTTCTCAGCTTTTTCCTTAATCCTGGTGTTTTTCACACACCACACAGATGTCTATGAGGCTCCTACAGGACCATCTTATTTCTCAAGTCTTGTGTTTCAGATAGGAAAAAGGAAGCAGAAAATAAATCCCTTTGCTCAAAGGCCAGAGACAGAAATAAAATGAGGGTTCACTTCTTTCCTACTTTCTGGTCACCACTTTACAGCAACAGTATTGGCTTCTACAGTATGCACACAAAAGAAAAACAGATCTAATTGCTGTTTCCTAGGAAGGGCAATGGAAAAGGTGATCAATCAGAGGTTGAAGTTCTTGTGATTCGACAGTGTTTCTCCTTCTCATGCTATTGAAAAACCAGCTCAAACCCTGGTCAGTTATTCATGAGTAAAACATAAAATTTGACATTGTCCGGGTAAACTCAGCCTTTGATATCAGTATCATCAGAAAACTGTTCCCTAGATATACACTGTCTTTGGTGACAGTGCATAAAACCTAAATTGACTGTATCTTATATCTGACCAGTTACTCTTTTGGATAACAGAATAATGCTTACAATGTAAGAACTAGTGATAACTGCAAAAAAGTTGTAATGTGGTCTCACAAGGTGGTGGTGTCCAGGTAGGTTGGGAGGTAAAGTCAAGGATTGAGGCTTCATCCTTGGAAGTAATCTCGTTCCTTTGCTGAAGAGAGCACCCCAACCTTCATTCTGAGCTTTTAGAAAATGTATAGTATTTCTGTTAGCTCAAATACTATAGGAAAGCCTTGCTTGCTTGGGATTTTTCCAGCAAGCCGAAGCAAACTTTCCATTGCTGCTGCTGTTATATATCCAAATACAGCTGGCCCTGCAAGGAGCACGTGTACAAACCAAAGTTACATCACTGTGAACTGCCAACTGTTAAGCAGAAGTTGGTGTTCAGTAGGTGCAGCGTTTGCTCAGCCCAAACTCAGCCTTGAGCATGTAAACGATCAAGAGCCTGCAGAAGGCAAAAAAAGTAAGCAAATGTCCTGTTACTACTATTTTCACTCTGAACAGAATGACAAGTTTCAAGGTCAGAAGGTTGAGTTTAGATGTTAGATTGCTAAAAAACAGTTTTCTGTTTCTAGGGAAAAGCAAGAGTGACATAGCCAGTACCATATCTGCCTGCCTCTGAGTCCCTAACTTGACTGCCCAAATAGCTCTTTACAGTCAAGTCAAAGCGTGCTTAACTTTGCCAGAGGCAAACAGCTCAGGCCTCATAATGAACTTCTGTAGAAGGCACAAAGCAACACATTGAATTGCTCTACCACTGTACCCCAATACTAATTCTAAAAATAATGATGTTCAGTTCATTAGAAAACTAAACAGTGAACCCAAAGATAAAAGATATAAAATTAGTTAGGGCAGAGTTCATGATCATCCAAGCATAACCTGAAAATACCTTAATAATATAACCAATATAGTGTTGCATTCTATATGAATACATTCTTATGCAAGTGAGTAATGTGAACTCCCATGTCATCTCCTCAATTGCTAACTCTGAAACCCTGAAAGACAATTTAAATGTCAGCACTGTTAATTATTTCTCTACAAGTTATTTCAACAGAATATTCACTTACAGTGCTTGAGTCAAAAAAGTAAAGCTTAAATCTGTGCAAAATTACAAAAGTTCTAATTATCCACCCTTCAGTTGTCAAACTTCTATGTGACTGAAAGCAGCTTCTACAATCCTTATCACATTTCATGACATTGAAAACTAAAATTGTAGAGATACCATAAAATAATTTAAATTTAAGATGAAACAAAATGCACACTCTATTTCCTGCAGTCTCTTCAGACAAGACAAACTCAAATTTATGCTTTAGAGAGCTTATATTTTTCTGTAACTTGCTTATTTTAACTAGAATAATGTTTAATAAATCCCTGTGCCAGTGTGGCACAATATAGGCATGATATATAGCAATAGATGAAATGAAAGATATGAAGTTCAATGGAGTCTATTCTCTTTTTTTAATTGCAGACAAGATCACAGATGAGAGACTATTTCATTTTATATTTATAACTAGAAACAAGTTAACCAAGAAATATTTTTGTCCTTAGAGCACTAGAAACCATCCTGATGGTGCTAAACCATCAAGTATTATCTTTATGCTGCAGTAGCAATAGCTACATAGGAAAGACTATGCCGTGCTCAAATATGTTGCAGTAATGCTAAACATCATGAGTTTCTAGAAAAACATAAGCAGAAAGCTTTTAAAAAAAAGATATTTTCATTTTGTGCATATATTATCAAGCATTAGATAGATGAGATTCAACAAGGTCAAGTGCTGGGTCCTGCACTTGGGTCACAATAAGCCCATGCAACACTACAGACCTGGGGAAGAGTGGCTGGCAGAAAAAGACCTGGGGTCGTTGGCAGACAGTCAGCTGAATATGAATATGTCTGGAGCAAAAGTCTTATGAGGAGCTGCTGAGGGACCTGAGATTGTTTAGTCTGGAGAAAAGGAGGCTGAGGGAAGACCTTATCACTCCCTACAACTACCTGAAAGGAGGTTGTGGCAAGGTGGCCGTCAGGTCTCTTCTCCCAAGTAACAAGCAGTAGGACAAGAGGAAATGGCCTCAAGTTGCACCAGGGGAGGTTTAGATTGGATACTGAGAAAAATTTCTTCATCAAAAAGGTTTTCGAGCATTGGAAGAGGCCGCCCAGGGAAGTGGTGGAGACACCATCCCTGGAGGTATTTAAAAGATGGGTAGATGTGGCACTTAGGGACACAGTTTGGTGGTGTACTTGGTAGCATTAGGTTAATGGTTGGACTCAAGTGATCTTAAGGGTCTTTTTAAACCTAAATGTATCTACAATTCTACGATTATTTTTTGTCATCATTAAAGAATGACACAGAAAGATTAACTTGTAATTGTCACAGCAACATGCCTTTATTCTCTTTCTGCATTCTCTCAGAGCACTATGCTTAATTTTCAGGTTTCCTAGTACAGGATAAATTCTTAAAATTCTTCACATTTAGACTAGGTCCCAGTCTACTGTAGGACTTACCAATCGGTTTACCTGACAAATCCAACTAAATCCAAGCTCTTTCTGTTCTTTCCTTCAGTGATCTCATAAGCTGCTTAAGAAAAGAGTAGTTTTCAGTTTAAACCAGAAACAAAATATTTAGAAACAGAACTCTGCTTCTATGTCTGTATTATGTCAGGATTTATCACCTCCTGCCAGTAAATTAGTTAGGCACCTTCAGAAAACTCAGGCAGATTTTATGCCTGTCTAATTTTCACAAATGGAAATCCCTCTTGCAAAGGTTCTTTTTTCAAATGTCATTCTTCTCTCATTGCTTATTGTCTTAGGGATTTTTTGTCGGTTTTATTTTCTCTCAGTGACTTCTGCATATTTGTTGATGGATGGCTTATACTGAGCTATTCCTTTTCCTTTCTGTCTGTCACCTCTAACAGAGTTTCTGTAATTTAAGTTGGTATGTTCATAAACATCCAAACTAACATACAGAATGTAATTATTAAACTATTCTAGAGCTGCTATTAATCCATCACATAAATATCATTAAACTCACATGATTTCTATGCTAAAGAAATAAGCATGTTTCTTATGAGAGCTACACTGAGCCTACTACAACAAAATGTTCAATTTAATTTGTCACCTGAGATTGCAAGGTAAGGTATGAATATATCCTGTAAATAAAAACTGTGTTTAAAGTTAAATACACAAATGCACTTAGCTTTTACTTACCACTACATATTACACTACAAAAACACATCTAAAGAATTGAATTGACAAATATCTAGGAAGGCTAACTAGTAGGTATATAATAATTTATCACTCAAATTACAACTCAATTGTGTTACTGCTTTACCACCATTTATCTTATTCTGCTCTGGAAATATGCTATATTGAAATCTATATTATTGATTTATTATTAGAAATGTAACAAATTCTCAGAACTATTATTTGACTAAAAGCATTTTGCTTTACTTATGACTTCTTCAAAATCTTGTGTTACAATTTGGTGGTGCAATGGATTTGTTAACAGAATTCACGTTTCTGTTTTTTCAGCAAAGTCTGTTATAATAGCTATGTGCTTACAGTTATTATCGAAAAGAGCTCAACAACTTCATGTAAAGCCCACACCAGTGACAAAAGACATCTTGTATGATGAGACTCACTTTCCATAGTTCTTTCCAAAACAGGAACGTCTGTGGCATGTACTCTGTCGGTGACAGGATACCTGTCAATAATGTGTTGCAATGCAAAATAAAAGAGAAAAAGTGGAAAATAAATTCAGAGTTGCAGATATTGAAAGACTGACATTCCTCTTTACAATGCTTCTTCCAGTTTTTCTGCTGGAGCTGTTACCTCACCTTGCTGCATACACTCCAGGACTAAGCTGAGTGAGGGACATGCTATTGAAGGTATAGAACATTACATGCCCTGTATCACTTGTTACCAGTGAGTTGTAACAGTAACTAACTTCCTAGCTAATTCTCCCTGTTTTTCCCTTGTTTTCATACAAATATCAGTGTAGTACCTTGTCTTGTTTGGCATTTGGGAGGTAAATCACTGATTTACCTCCTCTTCTGTAGAAATGTGCCATAGCTTTCCATTAATTTTAATCTATAGGCTAATTTGAAAGTAGTTTCCTTTTTTTAATCATAATTTGAGAAGCATTTAGTAAAGCATGTTCTTTAAAGTTTTGCATCTGACAACATAAGCTCTAGTCAAGATATTATGTGGATGAGCAGAAGTAGAAAATGTCAACAATTTGATCTGGGATTTTTTTAATATAATGAATGAGATATTTACAGGTACATCAAGGTGTTAGAAACACAGCTCTGGCTAATGGCAGTGGGAATTGTACTTCTGAAAAGCTTTGAATATGTTGATATGTAATTTTAAAATTAATCTTCTGCATTTTTTTAAGTTGCCCCCCTCTCTCTATTTGGGCATGACAGATGGAAGTTAAATTTCTGAATAACTGATTACCACTGAGAGAGGATAAGACAGGAAGGAAATTAAAATATATACTCTGGGAATACATCTGAAAAGTGCACTTCAGTTGCTGCAGATGAACAAATGGAAATTTTCTGGCAGGTTTGGTTTTTTTTTAAATCTTAAATCAGTATTTCAATTAGAAGAAGTTATATTTGAAACATTTCAGGTATCGAAAATCAAATGTTTCAGTGTGATTTCTTCACATTAATTCTATTACAGTAAGTAAACAATGAATAAAAGTGTAATTACAGAAATGTAATGAAGGAAATGCTTTCGGGGCTCTGAGCACAGCAGCAGACTCCAACTTCATCCCCTGGCTGCCTGTCCTCAAGGCCAGCTTTAACATGGTGCAGTCATAACCTGAGGTCAAGGCTGCTACAAGACAGAACTGTGAGCTACTGTGTTGAGGGCCTGCGCCCTCAGCTCACGAGCAGAATTTCGGCTCAGGGCCATGCCCCTGGGCCCTGTCTGAGCAATGCTGTAGAAGTGCCTGTGCTCAGCACTGCACCTTGCTGCTCCTAATTTTGCTGACCTGCCTTCCAGAGTGACTTCAGATCTACCTATCACCACAGGCTGGTCTGGCCATACTTTTTTGCTGTGGCAGACCTCGGTCACCATCCTCGTCCCCACTTTGAACTACTGGCTGGGTGTTGTGGGACTGCGCTGTGTGGGGGAGAGCACTGCCCTACACCTCACCATTACCCTCAACTCTGGGCTCACCTGCTCTTACCCAGCAGCTGATCCTGCTGCTGCCTGACAAATCTAAAGTGTTTCTGGAATATTCCTGAAATGAAATACAGCCATGAAAACAGTGCAAAGCAAAACAAATAAAAACATTTTTAGTAATCTTTAAGAAAACTACAAGAGAAAATTGACAGTTATTTTCTAGAGTGAGTAAGCAAACTTTATGAGGAACTTTCCTGAAACTCTGCATATAATTTTAATCTTTCATTTCAAAAAATGTTCATAGCTTGAAACAGTGTTTCTGCTAACATGAAGACCATCTGCCTTAGCACAGTAGGTAGGAACCAAATGAAATAGATTATTCCTTAGAACTGATATTAAAAATGCAGTGGAGTTGGCTAGTTTAAGTAAACAGCCCAAGTAAAACAACCCAAAAGCTCTGAATTTAGTGTACATAAATAGAGTAGCAGCTCCTGAAAATGCTCCATGCAATTTCAGGACAATAAATACAAACTGAATTGTACTGTCCTGGTAGAAAAATTTCCTGGTGTTTGACGAGATCTATAAACCCTAAGTTTGGCATCACAAATTATTACTGTAAAAAGTTGAAATAGCTGTGATTCTTAAAAGTGTTTTGTTGTTGAATAAGACAGACTGAAGTCCACAAAATGAAAAGAGAAGTGTCATCCAAACCTGGGTCATTTGCACAATAACATGAAAATCATTTGAAGCCATTTTACTAGAGCATACCTAGTCATTCAGAAAGGAAAGGGTAATGTTCAACCTTTTCATTACCTAGCAATAATAGAGCTTTAAAGGAAAAATAAAATAAAGAAAAGAGAAAAACCGAAACCACCCTGCCTACTGATTTCCTAAATTATGTTAAAGCAAGTTCTTTACCCCGGATATTTCCTGAGGTGAGCGAAAGTGATTCCTTCAAATCTCTGGGCGGCTTCTGGAGGGACGCAGGGTCCCGCAAAAGACAGGAGTGACACCTCCATGCACCCCGCTCCCCCTGCGCCACGGCACCGCCTTCCTCCGCGGACACCAGCCACAGCCCTGTCACACCCCAGCCCGGCCGCCCTCCCCTCAGCTCTCCGGCAGCTCCCCGCTGGCCCTTTCAGCACCCAGCCGGAGCCGGTGTCCGCCCCTCGGGCCAACGCTCAGGCTTTGCTTCCTGCCCCAGCGCC
>NW_010183636.1:0-409 GCF_000695765.1 Mesitornis unicolor
CCACGCACACAAGTGTTGAAAACTAAAAGCAGAAAATCCTAAACTTGGAAGAAAATGTGGTTTTGAAGTGTTCCTTTAACATCTCTTTTGAAATGCCTTGGAAATGATCTGGACCAGTGAGCAGCCCTGACCCACACAGCACCCTCTCAACACCAGAAGGACCCTGCCCTGATGGGGGTCATTCCTTCCACCCACAGCTTCTCCCCCCAGTCCTATGAGGAGCTCCCGGGCAGGCTGAGTGCTGATCCTGGCAGGCGGCAGAGTCCCTGCCCCAGCACACAGCCCCTGGGGTGCAGGGACCCTGCTCTGAAGGACAACCCTGGGCACCCCTGCATGCACACCCACATGGACACCACTTCTGCTGTTCCTGGAAGTAGGCAGCTGTGATAACCTGTGCCTGGGATGGGGC
>NW_010183637.1:0-3066 GCF_000695765.1 Mesitornis unicolor
TCCCACCTTGCTGCGGGTTGCTCGCTCACCTGAATAAAATATTTGAAGGATTTATTATTCTTTTGTTTAATCTTTTCGGCTGTTCACAAGCAGCCTGTAAGCAGCAGGGTGCTTTGCACTAAATGAATGTCCCTAAGCAGATTTATTTCTCTAAATAAATAACATTATTTGGATGAGTTGGCTGACTAATGCTTGCCCGCAGCAGCAGGTCTTCCATCTCGCTGCCCGTCAGCCATCCCTGGCGCTGTCATGCTGTGCCAGGCACCGTTTGGTGCCACCTCAACTGTCACAGCCCAGAGCTGTGCCCCACGGCTGCTCTTCTGAAGTGCGTGGCTTTCCAGAAAATGCCAGCTTTTGGCCTTATTTGTTAGGGCATATGCATTACAAAAATGAAAAATGAGGCTCATTGGCGGGCCTGGCAATGTCCTCTTGTCATGAACGCGTTGCCTCTGCCGCTGGCTGCCACCTCCACCGTCACAGTGTGGATCGCTGCCTCCTCACAGAGAAAATGTGGCTCACTGCTTTGCGCAGCGTGGGTTGCTGGCTGGCCTCCTGCTTGTTTTGGGGGTGGTTGTCACCAAAAGAGCCTCGCTGCGCTGTGTCAGTCACCTCGTGTCACAAAAGCACTTCGGGTTCTGTCTCATTGAAATCGGTGGCGAAATTCCCACATTCTTCAGGGCAGGCGATGCAAATCCAGAGTCCATTAAAAAATGCACAGCATGTATGAGATATGCAAGTACAGGGGGTGAAAACAGTGGTCTTCTTAAACCACTCATGTACAAATTAAAGAGCAGCCCCAGAGAGGTGAGGTACTTGGAAACCTTGCTCTGCTTTCCTCTATTCACTCTCAGAGAAGAAATGTAAATGTTATCAAATCCGACAGGTACTCTCTGGAGACAACAGATACAGCTCTGAGCTGGTATCAGGCAAACAAGTGATGGGAAAACAAGGCTAAGATTAGTGCTGGGGGAAATACCAGCCTGAAGAACAAAGGGAGAAGAAGGTTAAGCCCTGAAGAGTGGCTCACTGCCATGACAATGTATCTGCTTTTTCTCCTTTACATTTTGGGATTGATTTTAGGGAATGTTTGAATGGCATAACAGAAATCTAACAAAACAGCTCACATGTGTAGCAGAGCTGAAGGATTCTATAGATAGCACAGCAGTGACTTCTTGTGCGGCTGTAATTTAATTCTGTTTTAAGCTCTCCAACAAAAGCAAACATGACGAGTTTCTTCTGTTCATCTTGTCATGCCCATGATGGATGAAAAAGGCCTAAGGGTTGGTCGGTTTCTTTGTTTTTAACATCATTAATGGTTTTCCGTCAGAAAGGAAAGCATTGTACCTTTCTGACAAGCCCTGCTGCCACCAGACGGTCTATTTCCAATACTGAAGTAATGAAGCTGGGCCAAATCCTTCGTCCTTTCAGGAAGAAATCCACTGCCATCTGTGAGGCTTTAAGGACCTGGCCATTCTTTTTTGAAGCACTCAGTCAAAAAGACAGGAGTTAAAGCCAGTGCTTTGTGAGGGCTGATACAAGATCCCTTTTCCACAGCATAGTTTTTTGAGCTTAAAATTAAATATATCCTTTACAACCCCTTAAAGTTAAGCTGATGCTCCATGCACATGTCAGACCACCTCTGAAGAGAAAGGCATCCAGCCCCGCTAACCTGTGGTATGAGAGGGACATCTGGGGACTCCAGACTCTTGTTCTCTATCTGATCCAGGGACAAGTGCACTCTCAGGCCTTCGCAATCATGAGGCAGACTTCCACATGGTTTTGAGCACTCCCTTTTTGTCGTAATGGTCTTCTTTTGGGTTTTCTATTCATTCTTGAGCAGTCAGGAGTTGCTGATGGAGCCTCAGACGCTGTTACTGGAAGTTACACAGCACTTTCGAAAGCCAGAGGGTGAAGTTCTTGGGTGCTCTCCTGGTTCCCTTTGCTGCAGCTTTAACAAACAGCAGCTCAGGGATAATGCTGCTCCTGGCTTCTAACAGACTTTGCTTAGTAACTAAATATTTAGAAAACATTTCCCTCCTGGCCATCTCTCACCCTCTGCATCACTGAAAATAATAATAGGGTTTTATTGTTCCTACGTGCTAGTGTAATGCTGCCGTGTTTGCACTCTGTGTGGACTGTTTCTGCAGTATGCAAATACAGGTAGCAAAACTGCTTTATTTTCTGAGTACACACTTTAGTGTTTAACTGAACTTCTATTTTACAATATTTGCTACGTTTGCAGATCCCAATATTTTGCATTTTTTGCATAATTTTAGCATGACAAGATTTCTTAAGCTACCTAGAACTGACTTCCCTGTATGAGATTGTTCTAATTAGGATTATTGGCTTCTGTAATTAGTGCTGTAGTGTGTTCATGGGCGGCTTCCTGATACTTGCTAGTATAAAAAAAGACTTCGGGAGCCAGGAGAAGAAGATGGGATGGTCTTATGGCATCTCAGTCTCTGAGGACCTCACAACTGCTTTTCCCACATCTATGATCTGCTCTTTCCATATCTATGCAATGTCTCTGAAATGGGGAATTGCACCCATACCCTCTTTATTAATCACAAAATCCAGGTGTAGAGACCAATATCTAGGCTCTCAGTGTCACCTAGAAACCTACATCGGTGATATAAATGAGAAGAGTGTGAAAAAAGGGCCCTAAATCTTTACCTAAAGAAATTGTTGCAGACATAGTGAAAAACCATGCAGACGGTGATACCACACAGCCATTTTACTAAGTTTTACTGGCCACTACTGATCTGTGACTACATTTCAGCAGGGCTCTGAAGTTGTAGACATGTTAAAGGCAATCAGAATGGATAATTCTGAGTTGTTCAAGGAGCATTATAAGAAGATAACTTTTTCAGAGGCCACCGGTGAGATTAAGTGAAACCCTTGGGTGAGTCGTCTCTATCAGCCAGGACCTCAAACCTCCTAAAGACTCAGCTCTCAAGGATGCCTTTCTTGTATAGGCTGGGACATAATCACAGCTGCAGAATATTTGCTTTATTTTGGTTGATGTGCTGTAATCTACAGATTCGGACAACTTTTTTCCTCTTTCCC
>NW_010183637.1:3097-4206 GCF_000695765.1 Mesitornis unicolor
CAGTTACTACCAGCATTAGACACTTTGACTCAACAAAGCAGAACGTCTATGGTTTTATGTTGTGATGCACAACTATGGCTTCAAATCATACCGACTACTATAAAGTACCTAAAAAGGGGAATTTCACATCAGTCTGTGCATTCGGGAGCTGAATCATCAGCAGCTGGACCCTAGGAGTGAAGGCAGCTTCCCCTCCCATCCCCAGCACCTCAGGTGGGATGAATTTGGATCACAAAACTTGGATGAACATTTGATCTATGTGACACACCTGCCACACACAACCTCTTTCATAACTGTGATTTTTAACTACCAGCATACATGGTGATCCATGCAGACACTGAGAATATACGTACATGACCCCTGCATTTGCTTTTTCTCCTGGAAAAAAACATGGCAGGGCTGGGATCCATAAATCCATGGGTCCAGATGGGATGCACCCGCGGGACCTCAAGGGGGCCAGAATACTATCACCTGAGCTGAGAAAACACATCCTTCAATAACAACTTGCTTTCTTGCAGATTGCTTTCTTCTGTGTCTGCAGAATTCTGGCAGGGTAACATAGGGTGAGCATTTGGGGCTTGAAAGAGTCATGCTGCTGTCTGCTATGATTTTCTCCACTTAAGGCAAAAAAGATGATGAGGACATAATCCTTTTTCCTAGAGTTACATGGGCCATGGACAGTTCAGTAGCGACTACACAGGAGCAGCAGACACAGATTCATAGAGGACAAGTCACAGTAAAATCTTGGAGTATGCAGAGCAGCCACAGAAGATCCACTCTGAACTTTTCTTGTAAGTACAACACATCACACCTGGGCTGAACTCGACTTTTGGGACTGTCATTTGTTAGTGAAAGATTGTTATTGAAGGATGTGGTTTCTCACAGAAACGTCCATGAGTGGGTAGGACAAACCAGAGCTTCATGATCTGCTTCCTTCATAATTCCCAGAGAAATGATCACTTATGTGATGTCTCACTAACACGAAGGTCAAGGCCACAGAGAGGGACACTTATTTTGCATTTCGATACAGAATTTAGAACATTTACTCATCAGGAGGAAAATAACTGTCTGATTATATGGCAAGGGTTATGAGTTTAGTATCTTTGCTC
>NW_010183637.1:4237-8065 GCF_000695765.1 Mesitornis unicolor
CCCTACATATGCATTTTCAAGGGAAAACCAGAGGGAACTAAAGCTGATTTATCTGTGTATTATAATCCCAACTCTCAGCAATGGGTTTTTAAAAGTCAATGATCCCTGGGAAAGGAGACCAGCATACAACTTTTGTCTGTCCTAGCGTACTCTACTACTTCATTGCTGAAATCTTTGCATTTGTGAGCCCCGTTCATCAGAAACACCAGAAATGAAACAGTTCAGCGTGTTCTTGTGCTGCCGTATTTTCTGGGCTCTAGGGGGAGATCAGAAATGCTGAACTTTACTTATTTCTCAGGTTCAGAAAGGAAAAGCTATCCTAGTATGGGACCCAATATTCAAAGCCATCAGATTTATGAAACTGAGGGCTTTTTGCAACAGTATGGCAAATTCTGTACTTATACAGATCACTCCCACCACACAGAAGCAGAAATATAACATGTCTTTTGTTCAGAGATTTACCATGTTTAATTATTCATTTTTTCAGTAGCTTAACCATGTAGTCAGATAAATAAAGTAATAAACAAAAGTGTTCAAAGTGAGGCAATATAGTCTTTATGTTACTTTTAAACTGTGACCAGGTATCTGTGGGACATGGAAAATAAAAAAAAAAAACCCTCAAACAAAATACATAAACTTTGCTTCTCTAATAAAATTTAGTGCCAAATTCTGCTCTCAGGTGAATTTCTATAAAGCATTGTCCGTAAGGGCTTTACAATACAAGGGCGTATTTCGGGGTTTAAAAAGTGCAAAAGATGAGTTGTTGTTCTCATGTCTTAAAGGCTCAGCACGCCCCAAATGCGGAGCTGGTGTCGGGCTCTACCACGCACCGCCCCGCCGACCCGGTGCAAGCAGACGCAGCACCGCTCAACTCCAATAAGCTGATTCGATTGCACCAGAGTCTTATTTGGCTGGGTAAGTTTGGTTTTGACTTCAATTTGCTTGTTTCAATGAATGAGAGCACAATTTGGCTCCTTTCTCGGTGAAAAGGCAGCCAACCAAACACGACTTTCAGCAGGCCTCGGCGTTCGGCCCCAGATTTCAACGTACACTATTACAGCGATCAAAAGAACCATAGAGATTACTCGTCATTTTACTGTTCCTTAACACATTTCACACAGTCCTGCAGCGAGCAGGATCACAGATGGACCTCAGAACATACAGAGAGAGCACAACTACTACACTGGACATGAAAAGGAAGTTTTATTAAACATGTTTACATAACATGAGTTGGAAGTTCATTTAAAAGCACAGGGGAGTGTTAAGACAAGTGGTCGAAATAGAAAGATACTATCGAATTATAACTAGTTGGTTTTTGGCCACTAAGACAGAACAGGATCTAGTAGTAGTGCACCAATGCTTGAGTTCTTCCTGCTCAGCAGGTCGAGCAGTAACCAATCGTCGCCCTATGGAAAGATGGGCAGAGGAATTCCCACGTGTTGAGTTATAATAAATAGTTCACTTGGTGCAGGCAGTATGTCTATGGATTAAAACCTAGTGTGTACACAGTTTCTACATGTGTTACAGCCCCACAGTAGGAATCTACACCAAAATAGTTATTAGAAGGAATTTGGTCCGTACTACATCACGTTTTCCATAGGGTAAAAAATAAAGTCCATCTATAGACATTTAGCACCAGACTCACAGACCTAGCCTGGCTAAAACCTGCAAAATGTCTATAAGAAAAATGGATGGCTTAGATTTCTTGGTTACTTCAGTATAGTAATTACGAGCAAACTGTACAAGTACATGCAACATACAAGCTGGCCTATGTGGAACTAACATACATTATTAAATAACCTTTTTCATCTCTTTTTTTACAAAACGTGCATGCAGCTTTGAACAGTTCCAAGTCATGCTGCTCTAGTTGTGTGATCACAAAATCGAATGGCCCGTAAAAGGAGGGGAAACATATCAATGCACCTGCAGGAATCTGCAGTTGTTCGCACATTTACAGAATATCACAAGGGATTTCAAGGCCAAGGAGAACTCAAATGAATAAAAAGCAAATTGAAATTTGACAGGTTTTTTTTTTGTTTTTTTTTACTCCAAAAAGTAAGATATCTTGCGTTAAAAAATCAAGCCTTGTGCTTGCATCGATCTCAAAGAAATGTAAACTAAAATTTGATAAAAACATTAGTAAGTGCAGAATATTTCGACTGGAATTTCCAGTGAAACACCGAACAACTCATACCATGCTCTATCCAGGGCAGACGGGTGCGTCTGAAGCGACACACATCAGAGAAGCCTGGGTACAGCTGAAAGTGTCATATGCTCAATCCATTCCTGGTCAACATTTTGGGAAGTCAAATATACATTTATACACAGAAACGTAAATATTTCCTCTCCGTTTCTAGGAGGAAAACTGCATTACCAGTAACATATTCAATGTCAAAATTAAGACTAAAGCTGCTTTTATACCAGTCCCCAGCAGTAGTTGCAGAATTCTTCAAAATTCTTCCATGCAAAACATCATAAACATAAAAGATGTTATTATATATAATGCAAACATATCTGCTTTTTTTTTACAAAGAAAAAGTGGCACTGTGATGATTATTTGTTGTTTTTTTAAGAATATAACCTCGATTGGTCATTCGTTCTGGGTTCCCACAGGAGAGACTGGGAAGTACCAGAACGGAGAAGCGATTTGAACTCGCTGAAACCGTAACTATGGCTGTTGAACATTTTAACGATGCTTACAGAGATATGCTTCAGCCCTTTTTGGTTTGGTTTAGAAAAAGAAAGGAAGGGTCTCTGTCAGCGCGGTGAGGACCTCTACAAAACTAGCAGAACCACATGGCAAAAAACTAGTGGAAGTGACAAGTACAGAAAAAAACCGCTGAAACACCAGGAAGGTAACACTGCTTGAGGGCTCTGTCAAAATGGGAAAAATACAACATTGTTAACAGAGGGAGAGCTTCCAGTTTGGCTCATCTTTGACTTGGGTCGAATCTAAAGGCATCTCTCTCTCTTTTTTTGTTTTATTTTTGGATCATTATAAGCATCAGTGATAGCCGCTAATAGATTGGCCGTATGTGATATACCTTTGTTCTGTCAATTTAAGCCATCTCTCGACAAACAGACATATTTTGGGGTAACTACTACAAGCAGAAACAGAAGTGATTGTCTCTCTCCAACAGTGTTTTTTGATCATGGTTCCAATTGCTATCCTGGGTGACGCTTCTATCAGACAGCACCTGCGACTACGATCTAATGCAGGGAGGCCCAGTTGAGCTTTCCAGAGATGACTGGGACGCCCTGCGTGTCAGGGGAGTCAAGGTTGGGTCCACTAGTGATGAAGGTGGAAATAATTTATACCAGCCTATTACGACACTGGACAGGTCCAGCTCCTCCAGAAGGATCTGGGCAACTCCCATGAAGCATTTGTGGTCCATTCGGCCGTAGTCTCCCCAAACTATTACCTGGAAGAATATAAAATATAGGTTCAGGTTACTTGGGGATGAGTGGCTGGAGCTGCCAGACAGAAAAGGACCTGGGGGTCCTGGTGGCCAGCAGGATGACCATGAGCCAGCAATGTGCCCTTGAGCCAAGAAGGCCAATGGCATCCTGGGGTGTATGAGAAGGGGTGGTTGTAGGTCAGAGAGGTTCTCCTTTCCCTCTGCTCTGCCCTGGTGAGACCACATCTGCAATATTGTGTTCAGTTCTGGTCCCTCAGTTCAAGAAGGACAGGAACAGCTTGAAAGAGTCCAGTGCAGAGCCACAAAGATGATGGAGGGAGTGGAGCATCTCCCTGATGAGGAGCGGCTGAGGGAGCTGGGGCTCTTGAGCTTGGAGCAGAGGAGACTGAGGGGTGCCCTCATTCATGGG
>NW_010183637.1:8137-13026 GCF_000695765.1 Mesitornis unicolor
CAAGCTGGAGCATACGAGGTTCAATCTGAACATGAGGAAAAACTCCTTTCCTGTGAGGGTGCCAGAGCATGGCCCAGGCTGCCCAGAGAGGTTGTGGAGTCTCCTTCTCTGGAGACATTCAAAACCCCTGGCCGTGTTCCTGCGTGACCTCCTCTGGGTGATCCTGCTCTGGCAGGGGTTGGACTGGGTGATCTCCAGAGGGCCCTGCCAACTCCTCATATTCTGTGATTGTGTTCAGCATTGTCCCCAAACCCATGCTTATATGTCCTCTCCTGCTGTTATGTGTAGGGTAAGGAAAATGTTATTCTTGAGGGTGAATGATTGTTCCCTCTTGTGGAAAACAGGAGAGGAGCAAGAGTCAACAAAAGAGAAATGTTTAATACAGGCAGATGTTTCGCAGGTCTGAAACCACAAGCCACAGGGACGTGTTTGGTGGTATTTATAAAATTAAATACTTAGTGAGCTGGAATGGGTTTACGCATATCGCTTAAACTTAAGTAAACATGCAAAGGCTTCTCCAAATGAGAGCCTAAAATGGGATTAAAAAGCAACTGACCTGAAGGACTTTACCCTGTGGACTTTCATCAAAAACCAGCGTCTGTTGGTACAAAGGATCAAGGGTCTTCCGTGCAATTCTTGTCTTCTTCTTAGCTATACATGCTCCATTTTCCAATAAATACACTTTGACATACGGAGCTGCAAACAGAACATCATTAATTTTATGTTTGGACTTCAAAACGTCTGCATCGCACATCTGAGCTGGGGGGCAAATGCCTTACAAGGAAGCCGAGTAGAAAGAAAATAACACACACCATCTGTCTTCACTGTATAATCTGAATACAATGATATTCGTAAAACAAATGACACAGACCATAAGAAATCAATTTGATTTTTATAAACTTTGGATGTAATGATCTAAGAGGTTACTAACAGCAGCTCCATTTCATGCCTGTCATTTTAAAAGCACTTTCTTCTGCCAGAAATTAACTATCACTGATAGCTACTCTGGAGTCTCTACATATGTCTAAGGGTCTGAGATATTTCAAAAGAAGATACTTTGATGTCTCATTGAAAGGAATATTTAAAACTAAGTCACTCAGATAACACAGACATTAGTTGGTCTTTTGTCTTCAGCTCCTAAGACAGTTTTAAAGCACCATTTTAGCAAAATGTTATCCAAAATTACTGTTCTAGTTGTTATGGTAGACAGTGGTTGTGGTAGTGATTATAAATATCTTCTAATAAAGATTTCTGTAAATAACCAGAACTTTAGAAAATGTCTTTATAAAATGATAAATATTAAATCTCATTCAAATTATTGACACTGGCACTACCATAGCCTGCTGCCTTCTTGAAGCACTCTTGCCTACAGAAGATCCTGGCACGTGGATCTGATAATCTGTTTCTTCAAAGCACCTTTATCTGTTCTCCATCTCTGGTTTTGATGTGGAACCAACACAAAGGACTTCATCTGCATCGACAAAGCCTCTCTGAGATACATGATCTGGCTAAGATACACAGAAATACTATGAAATACTTCTGCAAAGGTTCCTTCCAGAAGGGACGCTGAGTTGCTGGAAATCAACTGGCAGAGGCAAAGTAGTAGGAAGTGGACATTGGTAGGTGAGGATTTATCCACAGACACATTCCTTGTTGAAAAGCAAACCAAACATGGAGTGACAGCTGACCGGGAGCTCAAAAAGTCCAATCCCCCCTTCATCAGTGGATTTAATATCTTTGTTTTCTGTTAATATATATTTTTTCCTTACCTGGGGTAGATTTGGAGCCAGGTTTTTGTGTGAGGCCACGGGCTCGAATGACTTCTACCTCTAACTGGCCCTTTTTATCCACCATTCCAATCTGGATGTCACCTGAGAGGGAGAAGAAAGAAACCCACATTTTAGGGAAGCAGCACAGCCTGGGAGATACGGTGCAAGAGTGAGAAACATGACCGAGCATTGGAACAGGCTGTCCAGAGAGGTTGTGGAGTCTCCTTCTCTGGAGATGTTCAAAACCCCACGATATGTTCCTGTGTGACCTCCTCTGGGTGATCCTGCTCTGGCAGGGGTTGGACTGGGTGATATCCAAAGGGCCATTCCAACTCCTAATATTCTGTGATTCTGTGAGTAATTTGCAGCTATATTAGTGTGCTTGTCACCTCTCCTCCTGATCCCTTGAATTTCTCCATCGTTAAACCAGGCGTAGGAGATACTGAGGGAGCACGGTGCCCTCTCTTGGTGTTCCCTTTACACTGAAGCTCAGTGTTTCTTTTCCACAGAGGCAGGCAAATTTATAGCAATGCTATGGTATCACCACTACCACACCTTTAAATTTTGCACAGGTGAATTATCTAGAGACGTCCTACTGCTGCCCTAGCCGTGGTCCCCCATTCAGAGAGCCGAAAACTCATACTCATGTTCAGAAATCCCCTTGCCTGGAAGAAGCCTCCAAGCTGGGAAGCAAGAGCCAGCAGAGCAAAGGCTCCTTGTCTGATGCAGAAGGAGAACCGATGGCAGAGGTTGACTTTGACACCCTCTGTAATGACAATTTTGTGACTGGATCCTCAGTATAGGGGAGAGACACCAACCAGAGGGCCATAGCACGGCTTCAGAGAACGATGCCCTCCCCTCCAGGAGCTCAAAAAAGGACTATTTCTCTGTTTTTGTCAATATTCCAGGCCTATTTTTGGTGTGAGTAAAACGATGCAACATGTTAAAATAAGAAGCTACTTTTGCTACTAAATTGTCAAAATTGTTTTCCTGCCCGAGTTCTGTTAAATGACATTTCCTGCAGAAAAAGGAAACGGCTTAGTCCAAGACCAAGCACTGTTCTCATCTAAATCAACAACGTGCATGTGAAGTCAACGATGGCCTGATGCTCAAAATGTTGGATCTGGTTTCATACATTGTGGAACTGGGTAGAAATCACTTAGAATAAAAAATGCACAGTATGACATGGGCAGCTACGTGACACCTGTGCAAATAAATATCTACATGAACATCCATGAAACACCAGAGTATGGATATGTTTGACATGTAAATTCTGATTGTCTAAAAAACCACACCCCCAAAAAGACAGTCCTGAACTGTAGAAATTGGGGTTCAGATTTAGAAAGAGAGCATTTTGAAATTAACTGGGCATGAGATTTTCACAAGCTTGTCTAACCGTATACGAAAGCAGTGTTTAAAACTTGGTACTTGAGGTACAGAGCAGCAGGGAAGATTTTTTTTTTATCAATCAGACTTTGCTTGAATAAACAGAGCTCTGAGTTGCATTAAAAGTAGTTCACAGGAACATTCCAACAAGCCTTTTTAAGAGCTCATCTCCGTTTCACATATCCAAAACAAAACATGCGGCAGGGAACCAGAAGGGGGAGCGGTAATGCAAACATTTGCAAATCCTCACTGGTGAAAGGATACAACATAGGTGGTCTTTTGAAAACTGAACACTCAATTCTGCAATTTTTCTTCCTTTTTCTCTTCTCTTTTTCAGAAGTGGCTCAGTATCCCTTCCTGAAGCTGATTCTCCCAAGACAACCATAGTGAAGCATTGGCCATTTATAATTTCCAGCAGGAAAAGTAGGGTTACTCCTCACTTAGCATCCTAAAGCATGTCCAAGAACTGCTCATATATAAATAAGAAAAAAAACCAAACCTTTCCAAAGATACTTACACAGTACTGTGGTGTTACACTCATACCCTGGTAATAACCAAGATACAGCCAATGCTACTACAGGGAAGTCCAGACTGGTTTGGAGTACAGAGAAGATCAGGGATCTCCTTTTCTACAAAAGGATTTTCCCTCTTTCACAACAAACACTGGCTTTATCATCAGCTGATTACTGGGCATTGCAAATGTGGGCAGAAATTCCACATTCTCTGGCTATTTCAGGATGAACGAAGCTTGGACAAGTGCAGAGTTTAGCCAGAAACTGTCACATCCAACATCATCTGTGGCAGGTAAATATAAACTCTGAACAGTTGAGATTTTGTGATCAGCAACAACCAGAGAAGCCACAATAATTTAAAGTGGCAAAGTACAACCCCTGTTTTCAAACTGCCAATGAGATTAGCAGACACCTCACGTATGGAGCAAATATTTAAATGCCAGCATGCTGAGAATACCAGTGACTGTGTATAGGACCTTCATGTTTACAGTGAAGGAAGCCACTTCCTCAAAGTATTTTTGGTGCCGTAGCCTGGCAGTGTGTGCATTAATTAATTGGCTTATTATTCATTTAAAAGAGGAGAACATATGATTCTTACCCATGGCAGGGGTTGCTAGCGTTTGTCGGCCTACTAACTGTGCAGGTCCAAGTCCATCGAGGAAATCACTGAACTGACTGTCAGCGCCCAGCCGTACTCCAGGAAATATTAAGCTGAAGGAAAAGAAAAGCTGGTTAAGCGTAAGAACAGGATCAATTTCATTTGTCTTACAGCATTTACCTCAAAAAGTACTACTGATAGAAGGCAAGCAGCTCAGGATGTGCAACCACAAATTGTTCTGCTGCATCAGGAATGAGACCCCAAAAAAGTGTAGTGAAATTCTGCTCATGGACCCAAAGTAGTCCATAAAACAGTTCTGCAGGAGCAGTGAAGAGCCTGACAGGTGAACAAACCATGAGGGACCTTGTATGAGAAAACATAGAAAGTCTCGTGAAATTTAACAGCCTATCATTCCTCATTCTTGAATGCTTGAATTACCTTGTAATCCGGTTTTATGTCTATACATACATCCAAACCCCATCCGCATCGGTCAGAACAAACAGGGCAGGCAGATGTATACACTAAATTAATCTGATTGTTGCAGCTGTTTAATGAAGCAGTAAACTGGTAGGTAGTACTAATGTTGATTAGAGCTAAACCCAATGCCACTCTCTAGCCAAAATA
>NW_010183638.1:0-827 GCF_000695765.1 Mesitornis unicolor
GCCTGGACAACTACCTCAGATTTAACCAAAAGCTTCAATATAGGTGAGGTTAGGTAAATTAATCCTGTCCATAAAAATACAGAATTTGGGGAAAAAAGAAAGTGAGTCTAGAGCGTTCACCTTTAAAAAAATCATGAGGTCTATCATAATCAAGTAATTTTCAACCCGAGGAGGCTGTACGCAGAAAAGGGAAATACTGAACTGTACTACCCAGAAATTTGACCTAAATCAGTCTTTCATCGAAAACAAAACCAATTTTGGTCTCTTCAATATAGTAAAGCTAACAAAGAGTCAGTGTGGTAAAGTCCAACTGTATTCCAGTTCCAATTGCCAAAACATTCCCACTGGTTCAGTTTTGGAAGAGTATGATAGATGCCAAAGACAGCCACTTCTGAAGAAAACTTCTTAAACAAATAGTAACTTTTGGAGCTAAGGTAAATTGGCAAAATAAACAGGTAGGAATTCTCAGAGCTCATCAAGAGCATTAAGAATTAATATTTTTTTTCTAATTTTGACCCTGTTTTTTATGATTTTGCCATTTCAGTTTACACCTTTCAAAACTTTTGCTTTTCTTAACTACACCTGGAATTTGTAGTACAGGTGTTTTTCTAAAAGTAAAAACTCATTATGGCAAGCAAATACATTGCTTCTGCTTGCCAATTTTATTTGTCTGTAGAAGGGCACCTTCCTGGAAACCAACTGTCCTTATGGAAACCAACACAATTAATGTGTCCCTGGAAACCAACTCATGATAGTAGCTTTGAAAGTAGGTTACACTAAGTAGGGACCAAAATATTTTCTATTTGAAAAGAAATCAGCTTCCCTTA
>NW_010183639.1:0-1841 GCF_000695765.1 Mesitornis unicolor
CTGCACCCTTCCACTGCAGAGCACCCGTGCCGTGACCCCGGCCCAGCATCCCACCAGCAGGGATGCTCTGCAAGGCTGACAGGTGCCCCTCAGACCCTGCATCCCACTAGAACAGATCCCCTGCAAGGCTGGCAGGTCTCCTTTCCTGGCCTGCACCCAGGACTTCCAGCAAGGATCCGTTTCGTGCTAATCCTGGTCCTCCCGTCCTGCAGCTCCAGCCCAAGGGCTGCAAGCATGGGATGCCCCTCGCTAGCTCCTTCCAAAAAGCGAAAGCGACAATCAACATCCTGCATTCAGGGACAGCATGTGATCGGCAACTCTGCAACCGTGACTTTACCCTGCTGCAAGTCTTGGAAACAGCAGCTTGTGATTAAAACACATAGGCACATATTTCTGGGTAATTTAAATAGGCTAATGTTTTTTCCCACTGATAAAAGCAGATCCTGTTTACACTGGTTTCCTCCCAGTGACCCCACTCTCCTGCCTCCATACATTGGGATGGAGACTGACCCCAGTGTTGAACGAGGGCTCTCCCTCTGCTCCTTTCTACTGTACACAGGAAATATTTCCTTGGAATGTGTTTGTCCATGATTATTCAGCTTTTCTTTCTTAATAATTTGTTTTAAAGGGCAGCCCAAGTGGACCGTGGGGTGATTTAACTGTTGCTCTGTCAGAGCACAGGAGTTCTGTTGATTCACTGGATCCGAGAGTGGACAAAACAAATATAATAGTACATTTATTCCCTTATTTTCCTTGACAGTCATCACAGGAAATGACACATTTTTTGATCTCCCTTATTTCTTTCATTCACTTTTTTCTTCCTTGAGATTTTGCCCTCACTCCTAGGGTTTTTGACCCTGCTGGGAACAAGCAAAGTAGAGCAACTGGAAAACACAGGCAAACAGAGACGAATATGGCACAAGGAAAATGTTCAAAAGGATAGTTTTGCTTAAAAAAACCCATGCAACAAACCCTTTATATATTTTTTACTGTGAATTTAAAAAAAAGGCCCAAACACCCAACACTTGAGGTCAAATTACTCATTTTCCTTATGTTTCAACGAAAACATGTCAACCACCAGAATGAAGTATCATTTCTTACTGGGATGCTAAACTCAGCATGGGATGATCTCAACTCGCGGAATTCTGTGGCTGTATCTTTGCAGCTACACAGATTGCTGTCTAGATAAATATATCTCATCTAATCTATCCAGCAACATACAGAGATAAAGAAAACATGCGCCTTTCTCCAAAGTGAAGGCTGGTCTGAGCTTCTCATGTACAGTGGGATTTTTAACCACCTTTTTGGTCAGAAAAGGAAGATTTCTCTCAAATGACATAATAGGCAACAATTTGAGGGTGAAGATTACATCTGCCTTGCATCTTGCCCTCTCTGGGTGAGCTCTCCTCCTCTCCTGACCTTGCCCACATTGCTGAGAGGTTGGAGCTGGCTTGGACCACAGGGTTTGAATGCTCCACGCCATCACCACAGCTCAGCTAACGAACATCAACTCATTAAGATCCTGTTACTTTATCACTTTCCATCTGTCTCCTTGTTTCAGTCTAAACCAGGGCTATTATGGTTAATTTAAACTAATGAAGAACAGGTTTATGCTAATGCACTTAAATCCAATAAAAGTGTTCGGGGTAGGTCTGCATGGAAGAGCTGAAGGGCTCAGAGTGAACACACATGGAGATCTGCAAGTGCCTGGGACCATGCCAATCTGTCAGGTTTGAACTGGAAAGAGGTGCAGCTCCTTTCCCTCTTGACATGTTACATCTCTTTTCTCCCTCTTTTTTACCTTTTTTTTTTTAACCTTTTGGGGCAGAGTGAAGGGAAAG
>NW_010183639.1:1872-9753 GCF_000695765.1 Mesitornis unicolor
ATCCTCTTACAACATCTACCTAAAATTGCCCACACATGCCCAACAGCTTTCCCTTTTCCCTTGCCTTCCCGCTCCCCTGAACCATCCCAGCCACTATCACACCAACACCATTCCTACATTTCCTACATTTTCTAGTTGTCTGCTGTGGGTTTGGTTCGGTCTTTAACTATTTGCTACCCATCTGCAGCTCTGGTGGCCATCAGTGATCCCCAGCCCATAAGTAGGAGGGATGGTGGTGATCTGGCACAAACTGAAGATGGAGTTGCCTCTTCCAACCCCAGACCTCATGGTGTCTTCCTCCTCCTGCAGTAGACTCCAATGCTTCCCTATCCTTTCAGTTAGAAAGTCTCCTTTGGTTTAAACAAAACTCCTATGGGCATTTCAGGAAGAGTAAACCTCTACCCCAAATCTCAAATGGAGCCCAATGCAGTGGACAGAAGCCAAGGAAAGGGGCCAGAATTTTTGCATGCAAGGAGAAGAGCTCTGAGTGCTGTGCTGATATCTGGGCAGCCGAGGCAGGTGGGGTGGGTAGATGGGACAAGCAGATAAATGTAGCTTATTGGGCTGGTTGGATGTGTTTGTTATTTCAGGGGGAATGTTGATGTGTTCAAAATGAAGCATTCCTCAGGGATATTCTTTCTTTGTCTTTTGCTCTGTTAGGAGCCATATAATAAAATACTTCAGTGCTAAACAGAATATTTTAGATTCGCATTTTCAAACACTTTTTTTAGGAGGAGGGAATGAGTAACACATAGGGACAATTACTCCAGAAATTACTAACAGGATTAGAAATCAGCAGAACAATTGCTAATGATGATGGAAAAAAAGAGCAGTTACTGATGTATAGATTAAAACAAGTAATAGCATAAAAGATAAATCACAGCATAACTAAACATTTAAATAAAAACTATACAAAGGTCAGAATTGCAGTGAAGTGTTTCTCCATTATAACAGAAAAATATTTTCGTTGGCTATTTTGTTTCTTTGAGAGATTTCACTTCCCCCAAACATCAGCATTTATTTGCCATTACTGTGTTTTCTCCTACCAGTTTGAAATTCAGACCGTTGGCCGCTTCAAATGGCAGGTACAGTGAGAGCCCTTAACCAAAGCCTCTCTAATTTGTGAAGCTCTGCTTCTCATGGTTGACTCTTTTCCTTATAAATAAATGCCCTCAGAAATAGCTTTTGGAAAAGGAGGCTGAACTAGGACTTGGCCCACAAAGAGAAGTTGTCCTGGTGTTATTCCATCCCAGCAACCATAAGATAACCATAAAACCTGAGAAAGTCCTAGACACAACAGCTGCTGTTGAACTGGACAGGGGATATTGGAGTTGGGTGGAGCACTGGGGATGTCAGGAGCACCAGGAGGAGGGGAGGGTTGGCAAAGAGGATCCTGAGTGTTTTTCTTGAGGACTTTCCTGTGACCATCAGGAGCAGGGGACTGTTGAAGGGCATGAGGGGTTTTGGGCTTGGAGAATACATGGTGACCAGCATGGTGTATGCATGTGAAGGCATCTCCAAGCTTGGTTCTGCCACAGACCCATTCATGTGTCATCCTGGACACGAGGGCATGACAGGATGTGGGCAAAGGGGACAGCCCAGAGTGTGCTTTGGAAGCAAATTAATGATTTGGGGTCCAATAAAACCCAACAGCCTAAAACCTTTTGGTATTCAGTTTGCATGTTGCATAATTATAAACATAAATAAATATATACTATTTCTATAAATTCAAGTTACATTGCCTTTTCTCCCATCAGTTTGTTTTCTTAAGTGAACACAGGGACCTCCCAGGCTTCCACCCTCTAATTTAGCACAAGCAAATACAAACAAATAGAAATACATGGCATGAAAATGAGTGGTATAGGCTCAGATTAAAATTAAACTCTTCAGACTGGGTGGTGTTCCTCAACCTTCCCTTTAGTTAGAAATAACCAGAGTTACTTTAGCAGGTACCTCATGATAGAATAAAAAGATCTGGGTTCAATATGTGTGAGACTTTTATTTTTATATAAGTCACCTAAAGTATTAAGGGATGAGAAATAAATGTCGGGCTCATTTATTCTTGTGGCATTAAGGAATTTCACCCCCTGACTGGTTTCCTCACCTCAATAAGATGTGTACTTTAAGCTGGTTGCCTGTGGGCAAGGATACACAGTGTAGGTACAGCCATGACCTGTGGCTCACTGTGAAAACCTCGTCTGGAAGAAAATCCCTCTTGCATTAATATCTTCAGTCACCAGCTTTGTTTTTCTCCTATCTCCTATTTGCTAGTGGGGTTTTTTTATTGTTTCCTTTTCAATGTAATGCCATGCATATTACAGACGCCGAATTTTAAACAGTGGAAGTTGAGCTTGTACTTAGATAAAGGCACATGAGTGTCTTGCCTGCATGAAATGTTTGCAAAGCAAAGGGGCTATGGGGAAAAAAAACCCAAACCTATTAATCTTTACTTTTTTTTTTCTTTTCTTTACATGCCAACAGCCATTGGCAATGTCTAATGGAGGCTTGCTCCTGTAGTTTCTCTTCATACAACTATGAGCATTTACCATCCCTCTGGGAACAAATTCCGACACTTTTCCCCCGCAGAAATAATCCTGCCCTACATCTGAGAAATTTGGCCCAATAGACCAAGATGGTGCCCAGCTGGCTTTCTTCTTCATCCAGCTGAAACAAAATACCCCTGGCAGAGGTTTGTCTTGCCAGTTCTGGTGACACCAACAGCCTAGTGCTTGGGCTTCAAACATGGCCATTTCGGGAACTCATTTGCTACCTGGGAGTGTGCAAAGGCTGAACTGAGCTTGGCCACCTCTCTGCTTCAAAATCTTAAAGAGCTTTTTGGGTCTATAGTGTGGGTACTTGGGGAATGAGAGAGTTATGTCTCTTCTGCATGCCTTACCTCTTCCTTCTGATCAAATGTAGTCCATCACAAAGTGGAATCCTATTGCAACCCTGAGAGCAGGAGCAGAACATCTCCTTATCCCTGCTTCAACACTTCGCTGATCAGCTCAGCCTTCCCTGATCTCTTCCCTCATGAAAGGTCAGAAATGGGTCTTCTTGCTTGAACCCTCATGTGGTTCAGCTCAGCTCCTGCAAATACCCCCGTTAAACCAACAAAGGTCGTCCCCATGAGTGATGTTAACCTGACAGTATCCTAGTCTGGGAATATTATTTCCAATAAAGAGGTTGAAAACATATCCAAATATATATTTATTTATCCAGATATGGATATATTTATATATCCAAAGATATAAAATAAAAGAAGAACAGTATGTCTAGCTGCTGATCCAAATATTGCAATCTGATGGAACCTAGAGAGTTAAAAGTGGTAATGAATTTAGCAACAGGAGTAGCAATGGGCATGTAAAAGCATTAGCCAGATGTTTGCTTTTAGCCTGACACATGTAGGATAGGCTTGTTCTCTTCCCTCTGGCTCTACAGTGACTGCATGGCTGCTTTCTGATTTAGGGGCCAGAAGGGAACAACAGCTTCGTCTTGGCTAGTAAATGCGAAAAAACATTCCTGATAGCTGAACTAGGTCAGAGCAGGCCCATTAGGGCAGGTTTTGCTGAAGGAATGGCCTCACTGCAATGGCTAGGCTGTTTGGATGGCAGCATCGGTTTCTTATCAGTTGTTCCCAAGTGTTTCTGTGGTGTTTTGTCACTGCAGCAGTGAACTTGGCCAGACGGGGCAAGGTTTTCTGTTTGCAAGCAGAGCCAGGTTGGAGAATGGGCAGTGACAGATAAAAACATGCCTGGGACTCCAGAGCTTGAAACCTCAGCTGCTTCAGGAGCCAGTGACCATATGTAGATGTATTTACCAGGTGAATGCCCATCCAAGGATGTCAGACATATGATGAGATAGGCTTAGATGAGATACCTTGAATCTGACTTTCCTGTTGTCCACTGTAAGGTTGTCTCTTCAGATGGGAAATGGTGTGGTGTGTGGCTCTGCACCTAGTTACATGCTCTGTTTCTGCAAATGAACTTCCACATGGTTTGGGAATCTTTCATGTGGTTCCCAAACCCCATGGTGGGATCTGGCTGCTGTAGAGAAGGGGAAGCAGTCCTCTTGTCTCCTTTTCTTCTGTGCTCTTCAAAGGAGCTTTAGGCAACACTGTTGGATCAACTTTTTACCAGAGTATCTCAGAAGCTGAAACTTTTCAAGAAATCACCTGGTAACCATAGCATATTCACAATTTCCTGATCTTCCAGGGAAGAGGGTGGAAGATCCAAACCCCAAATGTGGGATCAGATCCTTGTCCCTGCTGGTGAAGGACTAGCCTCATTCACTGAGTGTGTCTTTCAAATTACACATCCCAGCTGGAAGGAAGGGGTTAGAGACAAATTGCAAAAATATTTGTCATATTATCCTCCAGTTAAAGACAAAGAAACAAAGGTATTAACCAAGATCCTTCAGGGAAAGGAGCCAAAGTTCTGTCTGCAGTGTTAGTTTCCCTGGATCACTGTGGTCCCTGGTGAGCTCGGCTCAGTTTCCCCACAAGGCTGCAGGTTGCAAAGTCTGAGAGAGTTGAACTCCAGTCTGAGGGTATCTTGGCAATGCTCAGTATGAAGACAGTCACCCTTTAACAGAGACTGTACCATGTACCTCCCCCTTCTTCCTTTTTTAGCATTTCCTTGGAAATCGGAGAGTCCTTGTTGTGGGGACAGAGGCAGAAGGTGGTTGCTACACAATGTGCCAGGAACTTGTCAGGTGTCAAAATAAATAAATCAGGTATTGAAATAAATATCTCAGGTCACTTGGTAGAGTTTTACTTTCTTCTGGTGATAAATCTGTGGGATCTGTGTTCATTGTTACATTTCTCTCAAGAGAAATCCAGGTCTGACATGCAAGTCAGGAGCAAATTCCCAGAAGGGTACCATCCAAATCAATCTTTCTGATCTTGCTTATTAGGGATCTTGAAATCTAATGAGTCAATCAGCCAGAAGACATGACTCCCAGAGACTCATGGAAATTACTTTGGAGAAGACAATGAATAATCTTCTTGCATCAGCTAGCTAAAGAGTGAAATCAGATCAAGAAAGATCAGCCATTATTAAAACTACCATCATTATTTTCAGTAGGGACTAGAATATAAATATACAGAGAGGAAAAGAAGAAAAATACACTTCCAGAAAAGTGTGTGTTATGAGCAGGTTGACAGTCAGTAGGGGAAAACGGTCCAGATTAGAGGAAGCAATCTGGGAAGTGTGGCAGAGAAAAATTAGTAAGGCCACGTTAGAAAACGATAAGAACCCAACACAGATTTTTTTCCAGAAAGGAAACAGGATTTACTGTTTGCTGTGCAGTGCTTGGATAAAGAAGCATCCATAAAACCCCATTAAGACACCCTTGCTGTAAAAGTTACACTGTTAGACGGGGGAAGCCTGGAACGGGTTTGAAGTCTTCAGCTGCGTCCAGCTTCTGGTTTGGAGCAGTGGCTGACGGCAGGCGATGATGCAGGAGCAAAAAGGAAAGTGCCGTAATCTAATACAGATGTTTCAGCAGCGAGTGAATCCTTGGTTTTGACAGCAGTTCTCTGGCATTCAGGAAATTACTGCGGTTAGAGAGTGATGCTTTCTACTGCTCCGCTTTTCTTCCAGGATGAGGGAAAATAAAACATGAAAAATGAACGCATCAAAAGATGAGAGGTGGTCTTAGAGTTTGTTTCCCCCCCCCATGTTTAAAGCTGAGAAACAAATATTTGCCTTAAGTTATATTTATTTATGAAGAATATAACAGCCAATTGCTAGGGCCAACAAAGACCAGAGCTCAGGTTTTCACCATCCAGAGATGCCTCCTAAACCCAAATAATTCCATGGAAAGGGATTACCTTAACAGCCAACAAAGACCAGAGCTCAGGTCTTCACCATCCAGAGATGCCTCCTAAACTCAAATAATTCCATGGAAAGGGATTACCTTAACATAGCAGTGATGGGTCAGGAGAGAGGGTAAATGTAAACAAAATTAGCATCAATGCCAGTAGCTTGATGTTGCTATTGCAAAGCTAATAGTTGAATGCTAGGAAAATAATTTGTTTAGGAGAGCTCTTAGCACTCATTCCTGTGTTTTCAACATGACAATTCCTAAACTCAAATAATTCCATGGAAAGGGATTACCTTAACATAGCAGTGATGGGTCAGGAGAGAGGGTAAATGTAAACAAAATTAGCATCAATGCCAGTAGCTTGATGTTGCTATTGCAAAGCTAATAGTTGAATGCTAGGAAAATAATTTGTTTAGGAGAGCTCTTAGCACTCATTCCTGTGTTTTCAACATGACAATGTACTGGTCACTTCTTATTTCATGATATGGTTGGATGAAGTACCATAGCAGTGGCGGAATTTGGGATTTTCCTGCACAATGGCTACACCTTGACTGTGATGGCTATGACAGAGCTGCCAGATTATGAGTATTTGAGGATGTATGTGTTATTGGCTGCAGATTAGCTGTTAAAGCAAAATACAGCCAAAATTTCCAATAAATGTGCTAGAGGATGGAAAAAAGGGCTGTTTAGGCTATCAGACACAGAGACAGCACCTCTGCCTCTGATTGGAAAAAGAGTAATTTACCTATATACATATAATATATAGGTGTATTAGTACCTACCTGCTCTGCTCTTATGTTCTTTCCTAGGCAGTTTGCTACTGCCACAGAAAAGACTTTACACCTTTTTCTTGTCCCAGCAAGCCCACTTTTCATGTTCATACAGGGCAAAGAGGAGGAGTGAGGCCCTTGCATGAGAAGATGTGCTACCTTCTTCCCCCTAGGATTTCCCCAAGAAAAGAGAGTCAAGAAATAATTGGAGAGAAACCAGAGATACAACAACTTCCCATAGGCCAGGCAGCAGGACTCTGGTAACACTGAGACCAGGCTTCTGGTCTCCTGAGTTTCCAAAAGGCTTCGTCTTCTTTTCAGTGTATCAAAGCGTTGAAACTTAAAGTACAAGAAACTGATAAAGAAGGGAGCTGATGGCAAAATTGAGTGTCCAGAAAACCCCCTTTGTGTTCATAGTCCATGTAATTGTTTTTAGAATACTGCCATGGGCATTGTCTAATTCTTTCAAGTTAAGTAGCTGGATTCAGATAAAGAAAACCTCCTTGGCAAAACTAATTTTGGGTTTATTTTACAGCATGCTGGAGGAGCTGAAGCTGACTGTGGTGAGAACAGTGTGATACATTCAGCTGAAGCAATGCCTTAAGATGTCGGCTACAGGGACTGCAGGAATAACCTTCTTTCACAGTAGAAACCTAAGAATGCAGTGAGCCCTTAGGGTTATGATAGATACTTCCATAAATACCTAGGATTTCTATAAAACAGTCCAAAGCTCGATAGAATATAACAAAAAGCACCATAAAAGTTAGCAGTGGAAAATAAAACACAGACCATTATTACATGGCATAAATCCTTACTATTTGGATTTTCCCACATCTTGAATACTATGTTGAAGTTTGGATCCTTTATCTCAAAGGAGGTACAGGAGAACCACAGAGGGGTTCAACAAATCCATGCAGTTATTAGCAACAGTTTTTCTATGAAATCTGATTAAGTAGGTTAGGACTCAGTCTGGGAAAGGGATGCTTAAAGGTGAGGATAAAAAATCAAGGGGAAAGGATGTTATGGAGAAGAACCAAACATTTCTGGTGTCTTCTGAAGTAAGAACTAGGGGTCATTGAATCAAAAGGGTACATATCAGATTAAAAAAAGGACAAGAAGAGATGGCCACATATGCAACAGGCTTCCTTGCCAGAGAATATTGTGGTACAGGAAGTTTATCGGGCTCCTGGGAGAGTCTGCACAAGTATTTGAAGAAATAGATTACTAAATGAGAAAATTGCATCAGATTCAGGAAATCATCTGAGCTGAAAGTAATGGTAGACAGCAG
>NW_010183639.1:9784-15388 GCF_000695765.1 Mesitornis unicolor
AGGAAAGTGCCATGTTTTTGTGACATATTCTGTCTCTATACAAGGCTGACAATTTTAAAGCCAGCTTCAGGAACATCACCAAAGGAGAGTCCTTCCCAACCAAAGGTGCACCTTTGATGTCTCTCTGTCACATTGAAAAGCCATGTTGTTACCCTCAGTGGTGCCCTGTTAGGGCTGATGTCCCTCACCAACTGCCCCATCCACCCCCTGATCTACCCCAAAGAATAGCCTAAGGCAAGAGTGATGGGCTCAGTGCTCCAAAGCTGTGAGTACCAGCACCAGCAGGAAGGGAAGTGGATTTGCCATCATACAGGTACCACTCATGACCCTATGACAGGACCAGTGGGTGCTCAGCTCTACGTACAAAGCTGAAGAAGGTCAGGAGGATCTGGGCTGCTTTGTTGGGAAGCAGTCTTCAAGATCTGTCAGAAGACTAAGGCTAAGGGTCTAAAGCCCCTATCTGAAATCAGCCTCAGTCATCTTCCCTTTTCTGGCTGTCAGTGTTGTATTTTCCCATAATGGCTGGTTCAAGAACACCAGACTGGTTAATGAACTGGAACAATTTCATAAGAGATGAACCCAAACTGGAATTGAGCCAAGAGACATAAATGGTTCAACTACCTGATTAGGAGATGAGCTTAAGCCAATTTGCAAGCAAAAACAAGGTCTGTGGGATTTAAGTCAATTCTTATCGCAGTGATCTCCTCAGGACATGAAACCTAAGAGAGATGAATCTCTATGTGGTTGGCAAAGATTCGAAAATGTGTTGTTTCCTTCTCATATGATATACTTAATTCCCAAGTATCTGCTGGACAGCTTGAGTGGATTCTTTGCAGTGCTGACTTTCCCAAAGCAATGCTATGTCCTTCAAAACAATGTACTCACTCAAAGCAACATGTTCCTATTAAGCAAAACTACACAGCTGAGATATTTGCTTAATTGGAGCTTCTCTCCAGAAACTAGGTCAGCTCCACAGTAGGAAATCAGTGATGGTCATTTAATCGGGATGTGTAGCCAAAGCAGGGCATGCCAGGCAAGGCCTGTGCAGGGTGTGATGCATATTCAGGTTTCTGGGACATTCATCTAAATGATGTGGAACAAGCTGACCAGCCCAATACTTGATTTATTTTGTACCTTTGCATTGTATGCCTGTATCTAACTCTTGGCAACTGCAACCACGAATCATCATAAACACCCCACACAAACTGCTTTTTTTATCAGCTAGATGAATTCAAATCAAGGAGAAGAGACAAGCATGGCTCACCTAGCAAACCCATAAAGTTGCAAGATTTTGAGAAAGTTCATGGGCAGCTACATTTTTGCCTATCAGAAAGTAAACAGGAAGCTCCAAAAGGAGATTTACATTTATGGTTATTTATATAATACTTATTAGCATTATATATTATTATTCTTAGTGATTGTATTCAGAGATGAAGAAGGTTTCATGCTGAAATATATAGAGTATCAACAATATCCATCAAACAAAAATTTTGACATTATTCTGGTGCAATGAACTTTCCTTGAGCTGGATAAAGTTTCTCTTGTTCATAGCAAAAAGCTGTCAGTGAGGCTGTTGAGCTAAAGACCATCCATTGTCTTTCTTTTACTTGATTGTGACTTTTTAAACATCAATGCACAGCAATATGTTTAATACAAGTGATGTATTAAATAAATAAGTTAAAAAAAAACAAAAACAAAATAGGAAAAAACTTCATGCACACAGTGGAAAGGGAAAGATGAGAAAAGTAATGACCATGTGTGTCAGTCACAAAGCTTAATACATTACCAAGAACTGCTCAGACGCAATGGTGATGAACATGGTACAAAGGAACATACAGAATAGAAAAAAAATCCAAAGAGATAATGCATGCAATCAGTAATGTTCACCTTTTAAACCTATCGAACTAGCAGGATCTAACCAATTTTCCTTTTATTGTTCCTCTGTCAGACGAACACAGAGCCCTAAATTAAAATAAGCTAAGTGTGAGAAAGCTTCTAATTGAAGCATTACAAGAAACTTTGAAGAGGATTTTAAAATACCCTGGAATCAGCTTCTAGAGGAAAGAAAATGCAAAGACATTCAAGCACTAATTGTGCAGACAAATAAACCATGAGGAATATAAACAACCCAGCCAATAACTTGGGAAAAAGCTCTTCTCCGTGGAGCTTGACAACATTCTATGTAAAAATGTGTATCCAAGAACTGCAGTCAGAGCTGGTGGCTGGAGTTGGAATGGTTTTTGGGTTTTCCTATAAAGTGAGGATGAGAATGACTCCAGCAAACACTCCAACAATATCCCAGTGCTGTGGAAAGCAGCCTTTCTTGCTGTGTGCACCAGTTGGTGTTATTCGATGTTTGATTTGGTTTTAGCGTTTAAGAGATATGCCAGCGCTGATATGCTTATAGAAAGGTCTCCTGTGTAGCAACAATTCACTCCTTTGCTAAACACAGATTATAACTTGGTGGCGTGCCACAACCCTCTTCCAGCTCTCACTGGGAAAGATTCACTTTACAACTTTGAATTCTTTTCTGGAAAATTAACGGAATTAGTCACAGCCATAGGTGTTGGTGGCAACTGTGGGATGTGAGAAGGGAACTCCTTGACCCAGACATGTCCGGAAAGAAGAGTATAGAGGGTATATAAAGAACCCATAAAACTCTGGACATTAATAAGTGTTAATTTTTGATAGGCAAATAAAAAAAAAATCCCATCCAAACAGAAAATTGTATGTTACAACTTTTAATAGAATAGGTAGGAATGGACTGACAACAGGAAGATAGAGGATAGCTTGGATTAGAATGAAATAGTATGGCTGGGTCTTTGGAAAAGAAGACAAGCTACTGACAATGGTCTTCAGAAAAATGTATTTCATCAAATGGAAGTAGTAAGGACCCAAGAAGGAAATGTTTTAAGCAGAAAACTGTGGAGAACTGGCAATGCCTTAAGACGTTTCTGTTGAAGTAAGACATACAGACTATCCTAGCGTGAAAAATGGTTTAAGGAAGTTGTAAGAAGCTTACATGGCCGAACGGAACTTTAGGGATCGCAGAGACAGGTAGAAAACACACAGGATCCTGAAACTCCATCAAAACTCTGTGGACAAATTTATTAGACAAGTACAAATATAAAGGGACAAAAATCAGACAGAAAAAGAAATACAAAAATGCACTTGATAAGTACACAAAAAATTAGATGAATGTCCATGACACAGTTGTTCCTCATCTCAAGGGAGAGGAAAATGTCAGCCAAAGACATAAAAAGTAATGCTGTCTCAAAAGTGATTAGATGTTTGGTACAATTAACATTACAGAAAATAAATGAGAAGTCAGGCTATGATGGAAGAAAAAAGATATCACAGAGATATGGTAGTGACCTTTGAGACAGGGGGTAGAGGCTGAGGTGGGAAAAGACTAACTCAGAGTCAGTCTCTGCAAAGAAGGATGGGGTCATACTGTGTTAGCAGCATTTCAGTTTTCAGAATAATGTTGAAATAGTCTATAAACGTGAAGAAGAAAACAGAAGGATGGATAACAACCAAAACATTTTCTAAAGAATGATCTGTGTTGAAGAAATTTATTTTCCTTTATTCTAATTTTTTTTTTTACAGAGCATAGGCCTGGAGGATAGGAAAGAAACCATCGATGTCAAATACTGTGACATAAGGTCTGGTCATTATTTCACTAAATTGTCTCCTAAGCAATTTTGGATTGCAAAGGATTAGATAACACTACTATTTATTATATGGGCATTTGACTGGAAAATAGCGAAGCATTAGTAACTATACTCTGAGGACTATCAGACCAGAATTAAGTTTGTCACAGGTCAGGTACCAGTGAACATTATTTATTAATTACTTTGAGTTTGTACAGACTGATGGCATTTGAAATCCACGTGAACAAGCCGGAGGACAAGACTGAAATCCAAAACTCTCTTGGCAGATTGGAAAATTGTCTGGAAATTGTCTGTCCAATTCAATAAAGCCAAATGTAAAATTTTAGCCCACGGAAGGAATCATCAGCTGTGTGATACAGAAGAGTGGATAAGCAGCCAGTGGAGGATGATTGAGGCCACGTCAGGCAGGCAAGGAACATTTGTCAGGAATTCACACTTCTGTGGAAAAGGAAACTGCCCTGCAGAGATAGGAATTCACCAGGTTGTAAGGAAGGAAAAATCAATCAGGTACCTAACAACTCTTTTTCTCACCCAAACCTTCCGATATGACATAGAATCATAGAACCACAGTATGGTTTGGGGTGGAAGGGACCTTAAAGATCATCTTGTTCCAACCCCCTGCCATGGGCAGGGACACCTCCACCAGCCCAGGCTGCTCCAAGCCCCGTCCAACCTGGCCTTGGGCACTGCCAGGGAGGGGGAACCCACAGCTTCTCTGGGCAACCTGGGCCAGGGCCTCACCACCCTCATAGTAAGGAATTTCTTCCTTATATCTCATCTAAATCTATCATTAAAACCATTCCCCCTCATCCCATCACTCAATCCCTTGTAAAAAGTCCCTCCCCATCTTTCCTGTAGCTCCTTCACGTCCTGGAAGGCTGCTCTATGGTGTCTGCAGAGCCTTCTCTTCTCCAGGCTGAACAACCCCAACTCTCTCAGCTGCCTCCATAGCAGAGCTGCTTCAGCTCGTAATAATCTTTGTGGCCTCCTCTGGACTTGCTCCAACAGCTCCATGGCCTTCCAATGTTGGGGACACCAGAACTGGACGCAGTACTGCAGGTGGGGTCTCACCAGAGCAGGGTAGAGAGAGAGAATCCCCTTCCTCAATCTGCTGGCCACACTTCTTGTGATGCAGCCCAGGATACAGTTGGCCTTCTGGGCTGCAAGTGCACATTGCCAGCTCATGCTGAGCTTCTCATCAGCCAACAACTCCTCAGGGCTGCTCTCAATCTGTTCTCCACCCAGTCTGTATTTGTGCTTGTCGATTGCCCTGACACAGGTGCAGGACCTTGTTGCACTTGGCCTTGTTGAACTTCATGCAGTTCATAAAGGTCTGTCAAGCCTGTTCTCAAGCTTGTCAAGGTCCCTCTTACAGTGTGTAGAATCATATTGCTGTAAGTCCAGTGGAAATTAATATAATTTTCCCCCTTTCTAAGACTTTTCAGGTTTTGGGATATTCTTATTAGTTCTTATTACACTTTTAATTTGGATACAAACTAAAAAAGAACCCAAGAGAGACAATGAGAAGGTTGTCTGATGATACCGTCATGGCTAAGACTGATTCTGGCACAGAAATCCTGGTAACTTAAGTCTACAGAATTTTTGTGGCTTGTGATGAGCTCTACTATTAATTCAGAGAGGGAAAATGGAAAATGTAGTTCAGCTCAAATCTCATAGAACTGTAGCACCAAGTTTTAGGTTGGAAGGGGCTTCCAGAGGTCACCTAGTCCAACACCCTGCTCAAAACAGATTTCAGTAGACCAGGTTGCTCAGGGCCATGTCCAGTTGACTCTGGAACATCTCCAAGGACAGAATATTGCTTTTATCACCTCTGTTTTTTCAGTGTTTCTTAGAGGGACTGCAGGAGTGAAAATGAAGGTAGTTTCAATCCTATGATAATCTCGAAAGGCAAAATTCACAGAATCACAGA
>NW_010183640.1:0-319 GCF_000695765.1 Mesitornis unicolor
TCCTCCGGCCCAGCCGAAGAAACCCTCCTCCTGGCCCGGCATGCTCACACGCCGGGATGTGGCCCCGGCAGTGCCCGCCCCTCGTTCGCCACCGCCTCCCCCGCGCTCTGCCCTCCAGCGGCGGCGCGGATGGGACCGCTGAGGCCTCGCCAGGGCGTGCCCAGGTTCCGGGTGACGCTAAGGGAGACGAAGGGCCGGCGATCGCCTCCGCCTTTCCCTGGGGCTTCAGGATGCCCCGAGGAAAGCACGGAAGGAATATCCACCTCAGGAGTAGGGAGGCTTAAGGGTATTTAAAATCGTGAGCTTAGGAGAGGCTGGG
>NW_010183640.1:536-35906 GCF_000695765.1 Mesitornis unicolor
ATAGCGAGAGGAAAGAGCATTGAAGTGTAAAGGAGTAGGAGAGAGGGAGGTGGAGACCAAGGAAATACAGAATATAGGAATGTCCGTGTTCTGCAATGACACTTGGTTGCTATGAGGAGATACAGCTGAGCCGAATCCACCCTCAAGAGGAGCATCAAGAAACTGCAAGCTTGGTTACTACAGCAAAGTTGTGTTTTTCCAACTACATGAGTGGGCTTATCTCAGTAGACAGAAGCACTTTGGATGATTCGTCTGTGTTTATCTGGAGTGGTTTTCCCAGACATACTGTGTCAGTGTGCAAGTATGTATACAAATGTACGTACTGGGTTTGAGGAGAGCTGTCTGTAAACACACCTTCAAATCAGCAATAACTGTTGGAAACAACCATCAAGACAGGGCGTAAAAATAACTGTACTTCAAGGCAGCCCACTGCTTGCCAAAAATAGCTTTAAAGAAGATGGTGATGCTTCTCTGTTAGCCATGCACATGCTCCTACTGAATCATTCACAGTCTCCGTATTTACACCGTTTAGCGTGAAAGTGGGAGAAGGCTCAACACTGCTGCGTATTGTAGTTCCTTAACGAAGTTTGTGTTCTTCACACTTCTTAACCATTTGTCAGATATTCTTCATAATAGATTTTTGTCAGAAATGCAGAAGAGGTTGCAATTTCTAACCATATGGCCTACAGAATTCATTGACAAAATAATTCTCTGTTTTACAAGGCTGAGACTTCTTGCCCACAGAACAATCTCTGAGCTAGCTAGCAATGTTAATATTAACAGACTCATTGAAGACTCGTTTAGTTCATAGTGATTGCAAAACTCTATCAACATGTCGCCTGAGACAAATTCTTATAATAGGAAGAATAAGACTGGAAATGACTATTAACAGGTTTATTTCCTTGCTTTTTCAGGCAGTAGCATGTAATCTCATTTGTAAAATAAAAAACCTCATTTAAAATCCAGTTGAACTACTGAAAGGGTGTTCCAAATATTTTTCTGATTATTAAAAAACTAATTTTCAGCCTACATATATTCACAGAATCATTTTAGGCACACTTGTTCTTCCTTCAGTGTCATCTGTAGCTGAAAAGATTCTTTTTCTTCTATCATGTTTATTCTTTGATGTAGTTCTAGAATGCAATAACCTTACTCATCCCTAAGCTTTCCATACAACAGCTAAATAAATCAAAGCTTTCTGTCATGAAATAAAATATTCATTTCCTTCCTCTTTCTCATAGTTCTTGTCTAGATCTCTTTAAGTTTGATTTCATCTTACTTGATCATGTTTTACTGAAATTATACATGACCTTACTCCACCACATTAATGACTACACTACTGCACTAAACAACTTTAATGAAGAATATATTTGTCTGTATTTGTCATGATGCAATTATTTCTGTGGCTTCACTAAGTCACTTAGATCTTCCTTTTTCTCTGTTTTTAACCAGCAGATTCCAAAGTTAGAGCAGAAATATTAGTTGGTCCCCAAAACATGTACTTAGCATTTTAGTTCAGACCAATTATTCTGGTAATGAAGATGAGTCATTTCTTACTATATAATGTTCTCATCTTCAGAAGTTCCATAACCACATTGCTGCTTTTGGTATCACGATCATGAATGGAAATATTAATGAGACCAATACTAATATCATACTCAGCGAAATTTACTAAGATCTTCCCTGCAGCCTGACATCCTCCCTGCAAGTATCTTACCATTATGCATTTAACTGGTTTCCTACATTTCTCAGAATAATCCACATTTTTCTTGGTTGAATTAAGAATTTCCCAGCATACAATGTAATGAATACAGTGTAAAAATCCTACTAGTTTACATGTACTGCTATTCGCTTTTCTCAGAAAAAGCTTTATTTTTAAGGAAATAAATTTGTTAAGAATGATCTTTGTTTCATAAACTAATATGTGATAGATGTACACCCAACCCTACATTATCTTCCCCTGGCAGAGGAAAGGTTTCTAGTTAACCTGTGAGCTTAATGAGCATTTATGGCTGCATCTGGAGGAGGATCTAGTAAATGAGTGATTTGGTACACCTGCAGAGAGGTTAACTAACAAAAAAATCTTAATGAAAAGATAAATCTTAATGAAAACAATGTATTTGAAGATATATTTGGGAAGTGTAAGAGGTCTAAGCTTTATAGGGAGATGGAAATAACCGTATTTGGATTGTTTTTTTTTTTCCTTTCCCTGAGAAGGTACTGGTACAGGGCCCTAGTAGAAACACTGGGTTTCAGGACTTAAAAAAATAGAAGAAACTGGGGAGAAGCCTAGATGTACCAAAAGGCTTGTTTCTTAAAAACCAACAGTATGCTGGAAGAGAGTGAACTATATGGCGTAACAACTCATTTAGACACCTAAGTAGGTAGAAACACCAGTTCCTTAAGTAGAAAGCTCTGGTAAATGAGTTAGCCTGATGTTATTACTAGCTGTGAAGAGATGAATTAAAAGTGAGATACTTTTTTTTTTTGCAACCCTGGGGAGCTTTGTCATGTTTCATCCACTTCAGTGTTTGTTGTTCTAAGCTTATCCTAAAATCTCACATGTTAATAAGGTCAGATCAATTATTGCAGATTTCTGCTTCATCTTAGATGTAAACACTGAACTATAATTTCCAATCAGTGGTGCTCCTCTGACTCTGGAGCATGCCTGGGGCCTATTCTCATCGTGGTCCTGTTAGGTATGTTGCCTGGGAAGAGGAAAAGAGGTGTGTATTGGTGCTGCTTACTGCAGGGTACAGCCCCTGCTCCTATAGGGAGGACATGGCTACATATGCAGTCCTCAATGTTCTGGCTCTACCTAGCTCTGTTAGGTGCTGTTAATTTAGCAGTTAATGCAGACAAGGACCATGGGTGGCTCTTATCTAGGAGGGAATGTTTTAGAGTAGAGACTCTGCCAACTTCCTTGTTATTTCTTCTGCCTCAGTGTACATAATTTAAAATTACTTTAAAAGCAGTGTGGCGTTGCTCTGCTGCTGCTTGCCCTTGAGAGAGTGTGGAATAACAGGCAAAAGAATGTAAAAACACTGATGCTTGTAAGTCCACTTGAACAGCTCAAGGGTACAAAATTACCTCTGAACCTATATAGCATAGAAAATATTAATAGCAGAGAAAGCTCCACTCAAGGAATTATTTAGAGAGTATTTGAATTCATTTTAGCTTCTCTAAAGATCTTGTTTTATCTAAGTTTCCCGTTGGCTTCTTCATGGGAATTGTCAAGAAAAAAAAAATAAATAAAAATGAACCAGGGAAGTAAGTCCAAGTTTCATAATTCCTTGTATGTATAAACTGAAAGTGATACTGCTCTCTCTGTCTGGAATACAATCTCCACATTGTTAACTGATTGTTAAATGATACAGCTGCCAATGGGTTCTGTTTGTTTTGTTGTTTTGTTCTTTTTTAACTGCAAGTTAACATTGTCAGAGGAGGAGAGTAGCCAGCCAAAATCATAGTTTAGAAGCCAAACTATGTAATTTGGTATGTACAGATCATATTATGGTGAGATACTGGTTTCCGTGCACAAAGGTATACTCACATGTTCATTCCTATCAGCTTTTCAGATTGTAATCAGTAATTACGGATCAATAATACTTCTTGAAAAAACTGTAGTCTTTTTAATACATGAACTAGCTCCAAGTGGTTTGGAGAAGCTTCAAACGGAAAAGTTCAAAGCTGAAATTAAAAATCATGTTAGTAATTTATGCTGTGTTTGCTTAAGCCTCCTGGGTACTTCTCTGTTGAATGTGAAATATTCTCTAACTGGCTGTGGTTCTGCCTTCTGATATGTTCAAAATAGCATTTACCTGAAGACATAGGTGCCTAAAACTATACGAGTTACAGACAGACAAGCAGCTCCCAAATCCTGGGTGGGATTGACACAGTACAAGTGACTAAGCAGATGAAGGCTACTCGGCATTCTGTATGAAGCAGTAGATGTGGCAGCTTAAAAATCACAGCAAGGTAATGAGGACTTTCAGTTTCATTTATATATCTTAGTAGCTAAAGCATTTGCCAACAAAGTAGGAAAGCAAGAAGTTAAGTACCTGCAGTCTTGATTCACAGTGTCCAACTCTGTAAGAGTGAAACTTCAGACAATGCCTTGCCTCACATTTCTTCTTGACAGCTTTAGAGAGCTCCACTGAACATGAAAAGTCTTTGGATCACTGTCTGTATACTATAGAGAAGTACCCCTATGCTTCAGTTTTCACTTTAGAAGCAAAGCATCCACATCTGTGAATACAGGGCAGTGAGATGCCATCATTTTCTCCAGGTAGTAGTTTCATGGTACGATTTGCAGGTACATAAGATCTCTAAAGGAAAGGTCTTTATTAATTTCTGAATAATCTTCAAACCTCACTATGTTTAAATTTGAAGTAGTAATTGTAACCAGAATCCCGTTTAACTCAGTGGGAAAAGAGACTAATTTATCCTTGCTGTGTCAGTCAGTAAGATATGACACACAAGTCAGTAGGGCCAAGAGCTGCTGGATGTATGACATTAGTTGCCATTCACTGCAAGATTTAGGTCCTCAGCATCCAGTATTCTCTAGCATATAATTTGCATTTAGATTGGTGCAGCAGATAACTGGAGGAAAAAATAAAAATAATTAAAAAAAGATCAATAAGTCTTTTTATGATATGATGTCATCTAGTTTTTTCTGGGGACATTGAGATCTGCTAGGTCCATCCTAGCAGAGTAAGTGTGAGAAAAGAGCTGGCTCCAACAACAAGTCTTGATTGTGGCCACTTGCAACAAGCAGGACAGGCCCGTTGCTAATCCTTCCCTGTGCAGACAGAACTCAGTTGAAGTGCCCATGCAAAGGGCAAGTCGTACAAGCCTCTTGGCAGTCACGAAGCACTGAAAGCATTTTGCCAAGTAAAAGGCTGGACTCAGTTCTGAAAGATAAATCTGGACTCGGCCAAGTTAAACACTGTGATAGAAATGTTGGATGATACATGAACTACTAGTTTACTTAAAGCAATCTCTCCCCTGAAAACTAACTTTAATTACAGAGGAGTTTACTTAGAAAGTAATGTAATTCAAGATTGAGAAAATACCTAACAAATGCCATTTTGAAGTAAATATTTAAATAATTTTTCCTTATGTAAATATGAGTTTATGGAGGTAGATAAACCAGAAACTAAATCAATAGTGTTTTTACCTGAATGCCTTTCTAACTTTCTGTTACCTAAAGCTCTGCTTTTGTGCATGTACGGAAGTGCTTAGATCTTGACAGGACTAAGTAGTTTTGAGTTTATGAGTTCTGCTTGAATCTGGGAAAAAGGTATTCTTTATAGCATATAAAGGCAGAATAATTTCTGTGCCTAGTAATTAAAGTGTACAAGGATGTTTTGTAGTCCCATTCTTCTCTAAAAACTAGTAGAGCAATTTATGTGAAAGCCATTGAGTAGCAGTCCAATGATTAAAAACACAGGCTATGACTCTGGGTGTCAAGGGTCTGGTTTAGAAAAAAAAATACATGCAGAAAACTATATTTTTCTTCTTACAGGTAGGGAAACTGTGGCAGATTAATAGGTCAAAAGCAAGTTACTTCCATAAACTTGTCTAAATTTGGAAGTTTACTAAAATACCTGTCATGGGATAGCACTGTCCCCTTGAGGATTTACAGCAAAATGATTGTACTAGAATAAATTAGGGATAGCTAGTTCAGTAGATCTCAAAATGAATAAAAGATATATAGTGCAACATTAAAACGCCCAAGAATATTTTAGCTAAACATAGTCTTTCTTTATGCAGGAACTCTGTTTCTAGCATTTTTTTCCATTTACTGTAAAATTGATAACTGCTACGTGTGTTTTTCCCCTTCTTTCTCTGAAATATGTGAATTACATTATAATTTCCAAGATACTGAAATGTTTACTGCCAGAAGTAGGAAAGTGCTTCTTGTTTTACTATAAAACCAAATAAAATAGTAAGTGAAGTCTGTTTTTCATGGCTCTGTCTATGAATGCACAATAGATCTTCATGTGAACAAGGGAAATGTGCACTTTTTTTGAACTCTGTCCTCTTCTCATCAGTGTTTCATTTGTTTAATTCATAATGTTTTCATTACATTAAGGGAACAACAGGGTAGCCCTCCTGTAGATAGTGGAATAGCTATGTTTCCTTGTACTATAATCTACAGGGTAACTTGTTTTGTTTAAGTTAAAGTCATGTTGGTTTTGCATTTCTTTAAAAAGAAAACCTATACATTTTTCTGTTGCAACTGCTTTTTCTCAGTAGCAGTTTCACAGAGTGTATAACCAGAAATGTATTGATAGTCATGTCAAATATATTACAAATATATGTAAAGATGAACGAATCACACATCTAAAAAAACTGTTACTTTAGGCTATTATAGCAAACCTGGGTAATTCTTCATGTAACTGGTAAAGACTCAGAATGGAAAACAGTGTGGAAGCATTGAAATTAAGTTTGATAGTATTTCAGATTTTATTTTTCATATCAGTAACTTAAAATGGAGCATTACTCAATGATAAAGCCATATCTGGGAGAAGAGGGAGAGTATCTGTTTAAATGTCGTCAACCTAGGTACCCATGGCCCACAAAACTCCCTGATGTTGCTCAGAGCCATGGGAACTTCAGTTGCAGTTGAAGTTGGCGCTAGTCTTAATTTGCTAGAGAGTCTCCTGCATGTGGTCCTTGTCTAGCATTGTCATTATGCAAATGATAGTGGCTGAAGACAGCTACGTTAAAGAGCGGATGCTTCTAACCTGGAATTATAAAATTAAAATTAGACATTGATAAAGATAATGTATTTTGTTGCTCTGTCCTCCTGGTATTAGAAAAGGAATATTGTGTAATTTGTATGTTGTATGTTTTCCTGTAAAAACATAGAAATTTAAGGCTAGAGAGAATGTAAGGGAGGCTGCAGTATGAATTTCCTCTGTAAGGCTCAATCAAGTGTACCTAAACCATGTGTGAGAAAGAGCTCAACTGCCAAATAATGTTCTTAATAAGAATATTTTCTTAGTTTCTTCAGATATTATTGTCTGGTGTTTCATCACCCTGCTGGAAAGCTTCCACAACCTTAATCTTTGCTGTCAAGATTCTTCTTCACCCTTGGAAACGAAGAACAATTGATTATGGTCCTTTTTCTGACATTTTTACCGTGTCTCTTCCATCTTCCTTTCTAGACCAAACAAGCTCACTGCCGGTTGTTTTTTTCAAAAAATCTTGCTCTTTTTAAAAAACTCTTACTCTTTAAAAAAAAACAAAAACCAAACAACAAAAAAACCAAAACAAAACGGAATTCCTTCTAGTTTCTTGCTAGATTTGTGTCTCCTAAACCTGACAGAGAGTTTTCTGTGAGCGTTCACCAAAGCCAGATTTGTAGGGTTAATTATAATTCCCAGTATTGCATCCTAGAAGAAGATGGCTTTTTGGAAGGACATCACTGTATAAACCATTGTAACCCTAGCCCATTTCTGTCTTCACCATCTAGCTAAATATTTCTCATTCTGTATTTTCTGTGTTCTGTATTTATTTTCTCACAATGGCACAGTATTTTGTTCTATTGGGTCCAAACCTAATAAGATGAAGCTAGTTATCTTATTGATTTATCAAAATAATTTTACATTCTGATCCTTTCATTAACAGTATTTTCTATTTCATCATGGCTTGTTTTGATAAATGAAAACTGGAATATGGAAATATCTGTTTGGGATTTGTGCAATGTTCTGCCAGCGTGACAGGGTGCTAGTGAAAACTACTTGTTTGAAAGTGAGTTTTTTTAACTGCTTGTATACCCTTCTGATGCTAAAAGCCAGTGCAGGTCAACATTTAAAAATTATGCTAATGGAAAAGTTTATTGCCCCTTGTTATTTACTAGGCCACTTATGTCAAAAGAGGAAACTAAACAGGCTAAATATAGTCTCTGCTTGACAAATCCATGCCAGTGCTTTAGTATTCCATCTTGTAGGTATTTTCACTTTCTCAGCATCTTTTGTTTCTCAATAATGTTCTCACTGTTCTTTTTGTTTTCTTGTTACTTCTTGCTTATAAAACTTCTTTCATATAAATATTCACATATTCTTTATGCCACACTACATCCCCTCACATACTAACTTTTATTGATATATCCTTGGTCTGTGTTCATCCTTTCTTTCAGCTTTTCTGTGATTCATTCTTCACAGTTTCAAGTTCTTAGTGCAGCCATCATGGACTATGCTACCCCTACTATCTAATTTTTGCTGTGGAATAGTTTGGTTTACAAAATAATATTTCAGTAAACCTACCTGTACTCCTTTCTTTTTCAAATTCTTTCAGAAAATGACTTTATTTATCATCTCCCTGTTTGCTGAAGCCTGCTTTTCTGACTTTTGCAGTCTTTGTTTCATTAGAATAATAACATTTGTCCTTTAATGATCACCCCCTAAAGATAATCCTTTATTCTTTCCCAGGAGTAAGAACTGTATCTAAAAGCAATAGTTCTATGAAAGAAGAGATTACTGTCTAAAATAAAGTTTGTCCTTAACAGATTTATCATCCAGTTTAAAAAAGTTATCCACTTTTTAGTACCATCTTAAGCAAAAACTATTTTTATTAAATTTGTGGATGAAACTAAGCTGCAAAGTTCTGCAGCTGTATTGAGAAGTGGTCTGTAGTTCCAATGAAGATGTGGTCTGGGCAAAACAAATGGCTGAAAAAAGTTATTTATTCAATAAATATAAGTGCAATATTCTACACTTATATGCAGAGACAGCATAAGGAGCAACTGTTTAAATAGAAGTTTTACATAAATCTTGTTATAGCAGACTCATTAACTGAACTTGAATTAACAATGTTATATCATTGCAAAAAGGCCCATTTTGTAGCAGCAAGCATTATAAAAAACTCTAGACTGGACTACTTTGTTGTCTTCTCAGGTATGGTGTTTCAAGGGGACAAGGCAGAGAGGGATAGGCAGAGAGCACTGATAATGGTAGGAAAGAAGAGGAAATGTTGAAGGAAGGCAGGGTGTGTTGTATACAGAGAGAATACTGAGGGGTGATACGAGAATACTTCAAAGAGGAGGGAATTATCTGTTTTACATGTTCAGTTTAGATAGACAAAAGGTAATTGGTTTAAATTGCAGAATGAAAGATTCAGGTTAGACTAGAAAAAATCGCTAGTGACAAGGATACTTAAATGTTGGAATAGTCTCATTTATTCTTAAAAGCTGTAAATAATAGAGCACTTGCATTTTTTCACAGAAAATTGTCTAGTCCATCCTCGTTCCTAAGTGATATCAATTGTGTGTAAAGTAGAAATTCTCTCAAGGTTTTGCCTATCTCCTGTTTTGCCGGCTATGGTATCTCTAGATTACATCATCTCTCTGAATCATCCCATTTTGTCTCCTACTGATAGCTTCTAACCATGGAGATTGTATCAGATTCCCTGAGAACTGAAAACATAATTCAAATACTAACATTTGTGTTGCAAGGCTGTGAGATCTTGGCCATCCACATTTTTATCTATCTTTTCAAAGGTTAAGCTTAATTAGGCCTAATTGAAAGTCTATTGAAATCAAAAAAAGTTCTGACTCTTTTCAGTGAGCTTTGAATCTAATCATTTTAGCTTTGTTAAACATCTGTTACTTTGGTCTTGTCATTCTAACCCTAGATATCCATTGAGTAACCCATCTTTGTCCAAAGATGACTTAGTTTGGCATTTTTTGCTGAAGTGTCTGGATTACTGCAATAAAAAGTGTATTTTCCCCACATAGTAAATTTTTTTCGATGTTTCTTTCAAGCATTTAAGTTTTTGTTGAGAAAATATCTCAAGCTTTTTCATCCAAACATTTAAGTTGCTGTAGATGAAGAATTTTCTGTGGCTTGAAACTCTGTAAGGGCAGTTGGTTGCAGTGGCAGAGAGAGGTTTTCACTGGTTTCTCAAAGTGAGCATTTAACCTTATGTATCTAGAACAAAGTGTGTTTCCTCTTCCTACATCCTTGCCACTTCAAAGAGAGATCTCACTCAATGTGCTTGAAAAAAGTGCTGTTCAGTTTTTATCACTCGGTTTCTGCATCTCAATCTGATGCAAAGGAGTTGGAACCCTGATCTGGAAGAAATACTGCTGAGCTCTGAGTTGGATTCACAGTTTGTGAGGAGAGTGGTAGGATTTCATACAGCCAGGGAGTTTCACAATAGCAAATTATGTTTGTCTTTTCAAGAAAATATATTCAAGCATTACCATTATCTATGTCTTTAAATGGTTGGGGCATTATAAAGCTAAAATCACATATATAACTGAACTCTTCCCTGTTGTGCTAGATAGCAGTGAAATTTTTCACAGTTTTAATAATTTAATCTTTTATTCTGTACACTTTCAAACTTGTCCTGTAATTACCAGTGTGTTTTTGACTTCTGCAACACAAACATTTTTAATGGCTTTTTCATCCTAGGCTTATGTCTGGAAATGTCTTAGAAGCTACTGTGTAATAAGTTCAGAGATGTCTTTTATGAGTATCGTACGGTTTTAGAGGCTCTATTTTGAAAGCTGGACTGCTGTGCTTTCATAATGTCTGTCATGCAGGATATTAGAAAAAAGCAGGGTGACTGTAGTAGGCAGTCAGCCTACAGAGTTACAGCTTTGCCTTAATCAGTGCTGTGAGGAAGTAAGGCACCATTCTGAAAGAGAGCTGGGGCAGGTGACTTAAAGGACTTGTTCAAGGTCTTACTGGAAGCCTGTGGCAGAGGATGGAGCTAACTCATATCTTTTGACTTCAGATTTGGAGCTACAGCTTCTGGATCATGATTTTCTCTTGCTCTAATGGGCAGTTCAGTAAAGTTAGTGATTACGTGAAAGCAATTCTGTGTTAAGAGGGATAAATTGCACAGTTCTCAGTCATCTGCTTAAATAAACTGATGTAATTCCATTTTAATGGAGAACTGATTCTATTTTATGAAAAATATGATTGCATAAAGCAAATTAAAATAACCATGATCATACAATTTTGTGATAACAAAAGCATGGAAAACCAGTTTGAGGTCCGAGTGAAACAGTAATGCCCATGATGAAACAACATCCTCCAGACAGTATCAGAATCTTCCAACCACATAATTTAGGTCTTCTCAGAAGAAAGGGTAGCCTTATAGCTTCAGATTGCTGAGGCAGAGAGACAGGACAGAGTCCAAACAGAACCAGAGGTGGACATATGCCAAAGGAAGAGTATTTTTCATCCCAAAATCAAGAGGAAACGTGCCAACCTGCAGTGCTTCTGTCAGGATGCTGTCTAGCTCACTTAGTCCAAAGAGAAGGCCTGTCTGTGGGTTCTAACAGTAAGGAAATGTCCTGGACTTGGTCTCTGGTGCTGTGTGATGCAGAACATAAAATGTTCATTGGGAACTTTATAGGCAGAAGTAGGTCACATCATCCACCTATTTAACAGGATACTCATTAAAGGTAAGTTAGCTCACGTTGGAAATTTTTCCTCCCCTCCCACAAATGGCTGTTTTTGTTATACTTAAACATCTTCGCCTGAGGTGTGATCTCTATTATGTCATAGGTTTTGATAGGATTCAGTCTCTGGATTGGAGGCCTTAAATGTGGGAGAGCAGAATGCTGAGTCAGCAGTATCTTCACGCATGTGCAGATCTCTTGCTCTTTAGCTATTACCTTTCTCATCTTATCCCACTTCTTTTTATATCACCGCTACCTCTGCTATTGGTTCCATTTCCCAACTGGATCTTTAGCTTTGGTGATTTGTTTTTTGGGGTTTTTTTGGGAGTTTTTTTGTGGTTTTTTTTCCAGTGTGGTTTTGTGCCTTAGCAGTGGTTTAATTCACATCTAAAATATTTGGAATGTTGGTACCTCCTTAGGCAAACTAAAAAACATAGACTTCTGTTTCCATATCTGTTTATGTCACTTGCCTACAATCTCTTTATTCTCACTTCTCCAATTTAACATTAGCTATAAACTGCTCCAGTCAAGGATTGTCTCCTTGTAGCGAATGTGCACGGCGTGCTTATTACAAGAGAATGGTTGTAAGTGCTACAACAATACAGGCAAACAACAACCCTGGATCTAACTCATCTGCTTTATCGTGTATTTACAAAACAATTCATTCTCCTGGAATTGTTTTTATCATGCTAATGTTCATTCTATAAAGGATAGATTCTGTGCTGATTGAAGTGCAATTAGCATTTTAAATTCAGAAATTCCTGCTTGTGTTCTGATTAACATTTTCTATAATAATTCAGAAGAATAAGTGGGCATAAATGACCCCATAACACTTTTCTAAAGCTTTCATACTGAAGAATTAACCTCAGGCTTTCCTGGGGTAAAGGGAGCAACTGAGCAATTAAAATTTTCATCCTATATGAGGTGTACAGGCTGCTTTTCAGGGTGCTTCATGCATCATATGTTAAGTACAAGGAAAAAAATGCTGTAGTGGCCCTGAGAGCATTGCACAGAACACGACAGAGCCCAGGTCAAAACCAGATCCCCTTGTGCAGGATGTCCGGAGCTGTGTGTGTGTGCCATGCGGTCATAACACAGCTGCAGGAAGATAGGAGAGCTGAGTTTGGGAGTGCACCTGAAGAGAGAGAGGGTTCAAAATTTAAAGCTCTTTTAAGCTGAGAAGCTTAGAAGCTTCTGAGAAGCTCAGAAGTCTGGATACCCTTACTTTTCAGAAAATACTGTCAATTTGAACTCACATTGCCTAATAAATGAAAAAAATTAGTCTCTTTTATGAAAAGAGTAGTTTTTCTGCATCAGTACAGCACTTGCTTTGGTATCTATTGCTTAAGTCTACAGTGCAATACACAAGTACAGTTAATGTGACATCTAAGCTATGACATGTTAACAAACAATGTGATTTTTCCATGGAGGTGGACACCACCTACCAGAAAAATACATTTTTCCAATTTTCTGAAAAATATCAGACGATTCAGGAAAAAGAGGCCACCACAAAGAAGAAAGAAGTTTTCTAAGTGTACTGCTCTTGTGATCTTTACTATGTACAACCAAAAACTTAGAACTATAAAATTAAACCACAGCATAAAGCAAAAGCCTATGTCTAACAGCATGTCTTTCAGATGTCTTCACTAACAGATTTTCATAGCTCTAGAAAATAAGCAATGTGAGATAGCAAATAAGCTTTACACAGATTTAAATTTCATGGGTTTCCATGCTGAAGCTTCTGTTGATTCAGCTACCAAACCTGTAATATACTGCAGTAATTGTATATAAAATTGCGACTGTGCTGGCATGATTTTGCTGCTTTTGGTTTACATGCTTAACATTTTCTGTTTTCTTTGGTGTCCCAATGCTATGTTTAATATAATGAAGTATTCCTTACTTATTCCTTATTTATCTCCTTATTCTGGGGGTGTTGGTGGACAGCAGGATGATCATGAGCCAGCAATGTGCCCTTGTGGCCAAGAAGGCCAATGGCATCCTGGGGTGTATCAGAAGGGGGGTGGTTAGTAGGTCGAGAGAGGTTCTCCTTCCCCTCTACTCTGCCTGGTGAGACCGCATCTGGAATATTGTGTTCAGTTCTGGGCCCCTCAGTTCAAGAAGGACAGGGAGTTGCTTGAAAGAGTCCAGCACAGGGCCACAAAGATGATGGAGGGAGAGGATCATCTCCCTTATGAGGAGCAGCTGAGGGAGCTGGGTCTCTTTAGCTTGGAGCAGAGGAGACTGAGGGGTGACCTCATTAATGTTTATAAATTTGTAAAGGGTGAGTGTCAGGAGGAAGGAGCCAGGCTCTTCTCAGTGACAGCCAATGACAGGACAAGGGGCAATGGGTGCAAGCTGGAGCATAGGAGGTTCAATCTGAATATGAGGAAAAACTTTTTTACTGTGAGGGTGACAGAGCACTGGACCAGGCTGCCCAGAGAGGTTGTGGAGTCTCCTTCTCTGGAGACATTCAAAACCCGCCTGGACACGTTCCTCTGCAACCTAGTCTAGGTGATCCTGCTCTGGCAGGGGGATTGGACTGGATGATCTTTTGAGGTTCCTTCCAACTCCTAACATTCTGTGTTTCTGTGATTCTGTGATTCCTACACATGGAGAAGCAGAGTCCAACTGGACTTCTGTGTATTTGTAGAGACCTGAAGTACCAATGCCAGTTTGGTGGTGCTCTCAATCCTTGAACTTCTGTGTACTCTGTGTCTGTATGGACTGTTTGCCTTCTATTTTTATTACACTGAGACAGGCTGCTTTTGACTGTCCCTTGCTGCCACCTCATGTAGGGCTTTTTATGTCTTTAATCATCACTTCCACAGTCTTATCTGCTTGCTATCTTGTAAAGTAAACAGTCTTGGGCTGCACCACTTATATGGGAGTCTGCCAAGAACTCTGACTCAATTTAAGAAATACAAGTCTTTTTAGCTTGTTTTTATGGCCTCTGTTACTGTAATATTTGCACACTTCTCAGTTTTTATTTCCAGTTTATGTATTTCTCTGCAACAAGCAAGGAGTAGAGAATCCTCATGAGCTTTGTTCTTCTGTTTCCTTGACATGGTAGAGGGAAATGTTGATGGATCAAAATAACATGTTTTTAATTTCCTCTTGAAGTAGATGGTGACTGTGTTCTCTGCTGAAAGTGTGAGAATTATGAGCCACATGTTAAAAAAACTTTATCAGTAATTCCTGAGAAATAGGATCTCATAGAGTCATCTGGATGCACTCTTTTAGAGGACACAACCTTTACACAGAGTTATTTGGCATCTTGCGTGATATTAAGTTTTCTTGTGTTGTGTTTTATTAGATACATTTTACATAAAATTAAGCAGCTTCTGCAGTCCAGCTCCCAAAGGATGTGGACACACAACTGTACAAAAATGCCCTGACAACCCTCCAGGCTCCAGAGCTCATCCCAACACCCCCTGCAGAGTTGGGCAGCCAAGTGCCTTGCTGAATGGAAGACCTCCAGCTCCAGTTATTTGTGCCACATGCCCCTACTGGCTGCTTCCCCTCCTCCTTACATATAGTCAAAGCAAGATCCTGGTGTCCACCTTCTTTACATCCCCTGGCCTTTGAGCTAATAGGAGCATATACCTCTCCTCTCACACCAAAGCACTCTGAAGGCTGCTGTGAAGGCCAGTTCCTCCTACAGTCTGCAATTACAAAGCCAGGGCTGACCCCGACTGCCAAGAGGACCACAGACACCAGCAGGCAGTCTGTGAAGAAGGCTGGTGTGTTGTTAGAGTGAGCTATGAGACATGTAGAACAAAATGCAGATGTGATCTAAATGGGAGTAGCTTGATCCAAGTGTAGGTGAAGGAAATAGTATCAACCAGCTGGAAGCTGTGCTGGATTTCTAGCAGGAAGTGATGGTCCGATTTCCCTGGGGATGTCCTTTGTGGGTAGATACTTGTCCTGTCCCTGTATTCTATCCCTGTAGAAGAAACTATTTCACTGAAAGGGTGATTAAACAGTGAAATAGGCTTCCTAGGGAGGTGGTTCAATCACCATCCCTGGAAGTGTTCAAAAGACACATTGACATGGTACTGAGGGACATAGTGGTTTAGCTGAAGATTTGGTAGAGTTAGGTTATGGTTGGACTTGGTAAGCTTCAAGGTATTTTCCAACCAACCGATTCTATGATTCCTGTGCATCTAGGTTTTGATAAAAATATCCAGGACTAGGCACTTGTGAGGATCTAAATTTCCAAGGAAGACAGATGCCTGATGGCAGAACTGGCACATCCTGGTATTAAAGCATTTACATCAAAAATATTAATAACTCAGTTGCATCCTGAGCAGGTGATTTGGCAGGACTCAGTGACCTCAGCACCTTTCTCGCCTCACAGCTTGAAAAGAGAATTACGACCCCACTGATGCCTGTGTGGTGGTTGAAGACTTGGGAGCTATATATATAGCCATCTCCAGCAGGGACACAAAGTGCCTGCTTGCTTTATTCTCAAGTCTCAGTACTTCTCCTTCTCCATGGAAAGATACTGGAGGAAAAACAATGAGAAAATGGATCTTTGATCAAATTCTTGTATCCATCCTTACTTAATTGCTGCTATATCCAGCATACTGATTGCTGTAAATACCTTTCAGAAACCTATATGTGCCCTATGCATTACATGGAGTCAATTAGACATGCAACTTGGAACAATTGCTGCCATTTCAAGAGCTATGAGCGTTTAAGTTGAAGTTAAAGTTGTGTCCATGACAAGCCTTGCACTCTTTGTACCTCCTTTTTCTCATCCCTCTGGAAATTGTCTTTGGCTAATTTTTATCGTGGAGATTCATGGTTCCTAGTCTCCCTCCTAAAGTTGTTTGACTGAATATTAAGAACCAGCAAAATGCAATGTAAGCCCATTATCCTGCCTATGCATTTCCAAATCCTTCTATTCTACCTTTAGCCTGCCTCCCTCAAAAATTTTTGTTATATCCAAAAATCTTAACTCTAGTCCAGTCACCTGCTGTTTGTTCTCAGCTTAGAAGAACTTCTCCTCCCCTCAACACAAACACAGGCAGACACTCACCCTCCCAGAAGAGCTTTATCCCATAAAATCCTCTGCCTGTGTTAGTTTGAAGTCCTGCCTTCATGGCAATTACTCAGGTCCTCTCAAGCAGTCTCATATTTTTCAAGTTTAACAAAGCAGGTGTTATTCTGTTATTCTTTTACTAACCATGGGATAAAGAACACCTGTAAATGCCTCATCAATGTTTACCAGCTGTGGACATGAAACACCAATGTGCAACTCCAGTTGGCATGATCTGCCAGCAGATAAGAGGACATAAATCAATGCATATTGCCATTATTTCCTTAATGTATCGTAGCCTAAAACCTGAGTGGGAAGGAGTCAAGTTATCAATATTAGCTACTGTTTTCAGCAACAAAAGGCTAGATAAACTCATCAGTTTAGTTATTTAATATTTTATTTTATGAATCAGAAGTGTATTTGGTGCCTACACTGAGGAGACTAGAGCCAAGTAACCTGTCCTTATAGTTGCACAAGTTCCTAGTAATGGTGCAGCTTTCTTTTTAGTGCTTTATTTTTCCATGATACAAATATCAGCACCTAGAGAGAACTAATATGCTTTAACTGCCCTAACAAGCCTCATCTGGGCCCTTCATCCACAGTTGCTGCCCATTTGTCTAGGAGCTCCTCTTAAGCTCATGTCTGGACAACTGTTCTTTGTCTGAGCTGTGTTGTAGGTTGTGGCCTTGTCTGCTGGATTGATTCAGACCTATGTTGTTTCCAGTGCTGTCTTCTGGATGGATTTCAGACCTGTCTTTTTGTCTCGTCTCCACTCTGGTGGTGTCTGCTGCTTCTGACTGGGCTATGTGGATGGAGCATACTGTGTCTGGGGCTGCTGTATAGGTGCAACAGGACTGTGCCCTGGTTGGTGATGGCACTGCCTGTACATGATCACTCTTGGCTCCTGCTTGTCCCGCCTTGTGGCGCAGCCTGTTCTTGCTGCTGCCTGCCCGTGCGGGGTGGCTGCAGCTCAACCTCTGGCATCGCAGTCACCAGACCCAATGTGAAGGAAGCACAGCCAGCATGGGTGGGAAAGTGGGACAGTCCTCACTGGCAGCCAGGACCTAAGCTGCATTGGATGTGGTGTAAGCTTACACCTGAGAGATCTTTCTCCCACTACAATCACTTTTCTAGAGTTTAACTTCATAAAGCCAGTATTTCATCCAGTGCTTTGAACTTTCTGCTCTCTTGTCACTTGAAGTGACTGAAAATCCATATTGAGTTTGCTGTGCTGGTGATTTAAGGGCACGGTGTAGGCATAGCTTTAAAAATGTTGGCAAATGTTTAGGTGGAGATTGAAGGTGACCTTAAGCATGTTCATTTAGTCAGATCACCCTGGGATAAAAGCCTGATTGATATTTTTTTTTGGTGGTTTCCCCCCTGTTTTTACCTCTCCCTGAAAGTTGGGCATGTATGCCTGTATACCTTTGTGTAGCCATTTGTCTTTTTTCTGTTTTTTTTTTCTCTGTCAGTATCATAGTTTTCATTAGATCAGTATCACTCTGCTCATTTGACTGGGAATTTCCCTCAAGAGTGTGCCTTGCCAAAAGTAATATTATTTCATGACAGATTTACATAAGAACAGGTTTTTCAGGTTCTTGGTGGTAAACTGTATGGAAGTATGTAGATTGGAAAACCGCACTTTTCTGTAGAAAACTCAGCAAGATCACAAACTTCTTTTTTTGTGTAGCTACTTTCACCTCACCAAATAATTGCCAGCCACCAATTTAACAAAAAGCTGTGGCTGACATGCAGTTGTTATGATTCCAGAGCCTTTTATCTCCCCAGAGGGGTGCTGCATATCTCATATTAAATGGTTTAAATTACTAGTATGATGAAAACTTGAAATACTTTGTTGTTTCTCTTCTAAAAAGTAGATGGGGAGTGGGTGGAGGGAACCCAACAGTTTTATTGAAGTTAGGAAGGTTTGCAACTTGAATTCTGTTCTTCCTCAAAGTAATACTCTGCGTGTGGGAATTTGTGTTCAGTAGCATTGCTTAAACTAGGAACGATCCTGGATATGTGCTTCTGGCAGAGTGGGTTGACACGCAGTGGAAGTTGACAGCCACAGAGAAGTGGGTCATACTACAATTTCTGTGTCTTGTTGGATGGCTAAAGAAAGGATATGATGAGTACCTTCTTCCATGGCTAAACCTTGACCCAGGGCCTAGTAGAAAACATCCTTGTACATGGAGAATGTATAAATCACTTTACTTTGGAAGCCTCCCCTCTGTCCTCAGTCTGAGCTTGTGGGAACTGCAGTGGAAGCTCTGTCATTTACAACTACAAACTAAAACTCTGTAGCTGAGGAAGTGGTTAATTAGGGCACAGCTGTGACTGTCTCTGCTGAGTCTGTACCTTGAGATTCCAAGCGGGGTGTATGAAGTTGCACAAGCACCATGAGTAGAAATAGAAGCCGAAATCAAGGCACATAACTGCATATCCATGTTTGGAAAGCCCAGCTAGTGTAATGGAGCATGTAATTAAGCAAACAGATTTGGGTGTACCCCTTTTAAAACCAGACAGTAAGTCTGCACTTTCAGCACTTGTTCCCATTTTTGCTAACTTGTGGGAATTGGGGAATTAAACATTATCATATTTATTCAATTACAGTTTTCAGGTGATTTTGGAGAACCACATCTGAAACTCACAAGGTTTTACTGAAGAACTGTATCATTTAAGAAAATACAAACTTATGATGTGGTTTTAATCAGCCAATATGTAATGAAAATTTTAAACTGATATATGAATAATCTCCAAATTTAAGTAAGGAACATGTAATTAAATGGTTAATATTGCTGAAATAAGACTTCTGCTTGCTAAAATGAAGTCTTTCAGCCATTGACTTCTGTGCAGATTTTTCCTTTGTTTTATAAGTGTATTCTACATAAAATTTTGATGTGCATATGCATTTAACTGTCTAAACGTCAGTTTTACAGTAATTCAGTGTATGCGCAATAAGCAAGTACAAGTTTGAAAACCTAGTTCTTAATAAAATAAATGTTGCATGTGATATTTTACTTAAATACTGTAGATATGATATTTATGTTAAAACCACAACAATTTGTACTAAAATATTTATTAAGCTTTTAAAAAAATATACTCCAACGTGAGTGAACTGTTTGTGACTGAAATGCCAGTCTTTTCATTTGTATTTGCATAACTCAGTCCTAAAATGCCCTCTGCTGGTCACAGTCAGCAGGCAGTCAGAAAAGCAGAAAGTAAATTTAAAGCTGAGAGAACTGAAGTGATAATGTGAGTTACATCACCCAGCAAAGTTTCTGGATTGTGAAAGAATTCCTTGTTAAAATTATTGAAACTTTATGACTGTTTAATATGGAACAATATAAAAGAGGAAAAAATAACTACTAGTAGTTAAACTTGAAGGAGTTTCTAAAGAAAAACATATATTTTCTTGTACTGGAATTAAAACACTTCTGGTTGTCATAATTCCTTTTTTTCCCCACTCCAGGACACAAACAACATTATGTTACTGAAGATAATAGGTGTTCTGGGAAAAAAATAACAAGTTCTAACATATTGACACTCTAAAATTGTGGAGCAAGGAGAAGCCAAACGTGTAACATAAAATTGTAGCTAAGGGAGAGTAAAGAGTTTCACCACCGGTGTTCACTGATCTGTCAGAGTTGCCTTCCCTTAGCCAATCTGATTATAATATAGAAGTAGGAGAGGAACATCTAAATTGTGTTGTGTTGTACTGCTGAAGTAATATGCCCAGAGGGTAAAAGATGTTAATGTGGTCAGGTCCCTGTACAATAAGACAGTTAAGTGTGGTTCTGGAATATGTATACAGTGATGGCATACTGCTTACTGCTGTGAAGAGGTATCACCATTAAAATATTTCTGAACCTTTTATAGTCAAACATGGAAAGTAATCGATATATTTAAAGTGTTAAATATTACAGCTTTTATTTTCTCAGTGCCCTTCTGTTTAAAATATATGAGCACATATATGCATGAATCTTTGCCGTGATAGTCTTATAGTCAGAACAAGGTTATAACTTCCCTTGTCAAAGTGAATATTGGCACAGGCTTAAGATACTTCAGTAATTCTTACCATTAGAGTAAAATCCTGTTTCTTTTAAGACAAGACAAAATAATTTAAAAAAATAAAGAGATGAACGGCGTATTTGGAAATTTTCCATTTCTGTTGTTCATACCAGCAACCATGGCTCTGGGAAAGCACCGACACTGTTTAGCAGTACTGCAACCTGACAAACTTGTAGTGCCGTCAGATTTTTACCAGGTTGCCTTTAGATACCTTTCTGGTTCATGGAAGTGTGTTTGTGTGATGACTTCATCTGACTTTCTTCTATGTCTGTTTTGTAAGCCTCACTGATACCTGTAGATCCAAAACTGGTCTTTGAACTGCAATGTAGCACCAATTTAGTTTCAACTTCTGACTATGGCAGTGTCAAGTAAGTCTTTCGGTGGTTTGGGTTTTTTTGGCACAATTGTGCTCATCTTTGAGGATGGTGACATGGTGATGACAGAACACACATCTTTTAGGCCCCTTAATGACATGGTGAGAATTATGAGTCTAAAAGATCTCATAGATAGCCATATCAGGTAGTGTTTCATTCTCAAATTAAGCTGTCCACCAATTAAGTCTCATTTCCAGAAACCAATTCAAGTGATTTATTCCAGTTTCATGCACTCCATTGTGTGCTCCTAATATGATTATTGAGTGGTTATAGACATTTTTAGAGGGATAAATTCTGTTATTTAAATTTGACAGCATCTGTGAACACTGGAACAAAAGACTTATGTTATAGTTCTGCTTCTGTAGACAACTAATTTCAGAAATTTCTGTACTCAGGTGTAAACACTGGCTGTGTCTGAATCTCCAGAGCTTTCAGGATCCAAAACTATTGATTGGCTACCACGCTTTGTATTCTCTTGAAATAATATGTACTTCTCTTATGGTTCCATTTGAAGGAAATCAATAGGGCTAGAACTTCAGGACTGCTGAAATCCTACTTTATGAAGATGAGAACAGAGGAATACTGACGTGGCATTTTCAGAGCACTGAAAAAATGTCTAGGGGGAGGCACTTAACTCTTTACTAAAAAAGTACTCTGCATTGTCAGACATACATGGCAGCAGTGGGGACTAATTATTATATATGTGAAGAGAGAAAATAGGAGGAGAAAAACAAAGAGAACAAGTGAAAATACCAGTATTCTAAGTATTTTCAGTCAGTCAATGTATTTCTTTTAAATATGGAACTCCATCCTCACAGTAGCTTGCATGGACACAAAGAACTATCTGGGATGCTGTTTCCAGCAATGTTCAGACTGCTGTATTCTATTTTACTCACATTGATTCCTGCTCTAAGACAGGGAATTCAAGACTTTTTAAAAAAATTTCTCAAAAGATCTTTCCAAAATCCTAGGTGCAGGCATTTAAATTACTAATTTTATCTGCCTTGGCGTAAATCTGAATATGTGGATGATTTATGATTAAAAGATTAATTATCTGTGAAATAACACTGTTATATTTTCTCCAAAACCATATTACCCATTAGGTTGATTTTAGAACTGTGTGTGATTAAAATGAAAGCAGATATAAATTTAATCTTGAACGATGTGTGCCAGACTTAATTTTTTTATTGCTTGTATTTCTTAAAACTTGTGAATAAATACTGAATATAGTCTTGACTTCTCTAGTAAATTATGCACAGATAACAAATAATTTATTATCCACAAGATGCCATTATTGTTCCAGAGAAAGAAGATTGTCAGTATATTTATATGGCCGTGCTAGTAAGAAATTACTTAACAAATGTGTGGATTTGTCTTATATTTATTAATGTTTTAATCTTTCACTTAGAACAGTTATGTTTCTTCTCCCTTATAGGAAATCAAAGCAAGGTTCTTTACCAAACCTCCCAAAATTTGAAAAGAAGCACAAGGAGAAGAAAAGTCCCAACTCCAGGTGGAGGAATAGTGCATCTTTAATATCATTCTCTAGCCAAGGCCATCAACTGAATAGTGCTTAGCAATATTTTTAAAATTATTGACTATAAAAAATCTTCCTTCTCAGAGTGAAACTTGAGCAATGATGGAAACAGTGGTCTGGAAACCAAATAAAGAACCATCTTGAGTGAATTCACAATGGGTTTAACCACAAGAAACACACTATACAGTGAAACAAAATCTAAAATTTATTTAAGCAATCTGGACATAACAGGTCCTTGGCCCTGTGTTCCAGCTGTGACTGACACCATGGACTTAGGAGAAGAGGATGCTCACTCCAACCCATCCAAGTGCCCAAGTGCTGGACAGTGGCCTGTCACCTACATGTAGCTGTTCCATTTTTTTGTACAGTCCTGGATATCTTTGGATGCCCCTTGTTAGGACTTCTATTTTCTCTATTTATTGCTTTTGAATTTAGTATCCATAAGCCGTGAACAGCCTCTTGAGCTGCCCAGTCACAGGACAATCTCTTTGCCTGTTCCCATACCGAAAGCATTAGTAGTCATTATTTGGGTCCCTGTCACCTCCTGGCTGGTGTAACCCACCCCAAGTGTGTTACAAAGATTTAATTTTTTTGTCAGCGATTGTTTCACCCTGTGACAAGTCAACATAAATTAAAATTATATGTGTCATGACACTTCAACTGTAGGCTTCTGATGTAGAGTTAGATGAAATCATTAATATCTCCCTGTTTGCACCAGCCTGGGTCTGTCACTGGCTAAAACTGCACAGATAACCAGCATGCAGTTCTAAAAATGTTTGTATAAATTAACAAGTCTATTTTACAAGATAACAAATACCATTCTCTAGTCACATGATTTAATCTTTAGGCACATGTTCCAGCCCTTTCCAGAAATGTCATGATTACCTATGCATCATTTGCATTGCAGACCTCATTAAGATTCTGCCTTTAATATTTGATTATTGTCAGCACAAGTAAAACATATTTCCATAACAAATAAGGGCTGGACTTTTTAACAGCATAACATGCTGATCTGTTTAAATATCCCACTTTCTCATGTACGTAAAGACTGTGTTACTCTGTTGTTCCTTAGACCAATAGTAATTCCACTACTTTTACATTCGTCAGAACCAGACACTGGGATTTTTTCCAATCATCATCAGAATGTTGGCCTGGTAGAGATCAGAAAGGATGCAGGCTTACAGGAACAAGTGAATTAGGAAAAATCCTTCTTGGGCTTTATCTTTAAGTAGATGCCTGTAAAAAGATTTTCATCAACTCTAAGTCCTTATGATGTGATTAAACTGGTAGGGTAATACTGTCAGCTTGTCACTGATCACATTTTGTATTAACTTTGTCCAATGCTGTCAGTATTGGACACAAGTCTCCGCATATTACTGCTTTATATTTCCTCAGTGTATTAATGAAAATTGGAACTTTTTTTGTGTAACTTTGTAAGTTGGTGTGTGAAATTTGCTTGGCTTGCTTAAGAACATTCTACAAGAAATATTGGTGTTTGTACTGTCATGTTTTTAGATCAAGTAACTTATCTCAAATCTCTCCAGATAGAAATCCTGGACTACAGTATATTTATGGAACCCATGTTTTTTTCCTCCTTCTGAAGTCTAAATGCAGAGTTTTCTCATGGGATAGAAGCAACCAAGACTTTGGCATTTGGGCACATGGAAATAGCTAATCTATGTTTTACAGCGATTAATTCTTCATGATTAATAGGAAATATGCTAGAAATTGCGTATGTATTACACGCGTGTTTTGTTTTTGCATACATGCAATAACAAACTGCTCTTAGAATTTTACCTCTTGACTTCTGACCCATATTAAGGTCAGAAACTCTTTTCTTGTCCAGGTGAACACTGATTTCTAGTAAAGGCATTTTAACTAAAATTAGAATTAAAATTTATTTTAGTGAATTATTATACTTTTTTAGTATAATTTCAGTCCTGCAATATATCTTGATTCTGTAATCTAAAAATTTCAAGCTATTTCACATAAAAGTAGTTACAATAAAGTGTTGCATCTTAACTGAAAAATAAAAGCACAACTGAACAAAGAGTACAGTCCAAGTTATACCCATTAAGCAGGCCAGGCTCACTGATTTGCTAGGTCTTTTGTGGAAGTAGCAGAGCTTCTGTGTCCAAAGTACTTGCCTTTTCCTAGGTTTTGAAATCTGTGTTAAAAAATGCAGTTGCCTAATCCACCATGTTACTCAATAGCATTTGATACCTTGTTTGCTACAATACGCTACTTCCTGTTAGAATAATAAAGGAAAACTAATTATTTTTATAAAGCAGGCAAGGAGAGAAATGAAACAGCTGAATGCTGTTAAGACTCAAAGTTCCTTAAATTGGTGCCTGCATCTTTCAGCTTCTTCTGATTCCTTCTTGGTACTGTACCTTTGAGTCAACTCCTCATTTGCTAAAATCTGCCCTAAATACAACTGTGACTCAGCTTACCCATTTATAAAGAATAAGAGGCCATACATGCTCTCCTGCATAATACCTCAGTAAACAATGCTTTCAAGTTATTTTTTCATTGTTTATTCCACCATTCTGTAGCTTTATAAATATCAAGAGGCTGCTTGAGTGCTGTCAGGAAAGTGCTCTTTCTACTTCTGCAGAACAAATATTCACAGTCTCTTATATTCTGAATCTTCATGTTTTCAGACACCATAACTCCACTTCTTAACATCTTGCCCAACTCCATTATGTTACCAGATTTCATGCCACAGGTCCATTACTCTACTTACTAATGTGCAACATCAAGGGTTTCTTAATTTCTATATGCTTCCTCATTTGCAATGTTAGTTGCCTTAGCTCTTCTCATTCCATTTGACTCCAAAAAAAATTTGCGGATGAAATCTTCCAATGCATTTTCTTGCTCTTATGGTCCTGAGTTTAACTAGTTCTCCTTCAATTAGGTCACAAACCTGTTTTTCTTTTGGGGAAAAAAAAGTTAAGCTATTACAAAAGTTAAGCTATATTACAACAGAAAACCTGTCTCTAATAATTCAAGGAAGCTGTCTTATCACAGAGATTTCACAAAATATATGATCATCTTATTGTAAACTGTACGTGCTAGGCAATACATAGTTTTTACTGGTTATGTGTAGTAAGAACAGAGACATATATATTTTCCTTTTTAATCTAATAGAGATTCAAAGTTTTCATTTTGCCTCTGGTCAGCAGGATTATATTATCTGATGATTTAGCTGCTGAGAGTAGCCTGCTTTTGGTCTGCCCAATATTTGAGCAGTTGACAGCCCTCATTTTTTGACAAGCATTGGAAAGTAGTGACCTAAACAATGTATCCAGTCCTTTTCTCAGTGACAGCTGTCTTTCTCAGTGAAAGCTCTCTGTATGCGTTGCTGCATGGCCTGTCATAACGTCATAACAATGAGAGTTTTGCCATTCAAGGGACCAAATATCCTTAAGGTTGAACTTCATGTCTCAATTACAAAACCTTAATGATTAAATCTTTTTGTTTCAAAAGTTATCACAAGAATTTTACCTCATGTTTTGTCTCTTTGTCAATGTCCTCTTTCACTTCACCGTATCATGCTATTCCCGTCACTCCCTTGTGTCCACAGGTGTCTTTACTGCACATCATCTTTTCCTCATGCCACTGTTGTCCTGATCTTCCAGGTTTATCAAAATGAGAGAAGAAAGAAGAAGCAACTTACCTGTACCCTCTGTACAGAGTGTGTGGCATGTAATTTTGTGAACATTTCTCTTATTGACTGGTACCATCACCTACCCACATTACACAGGGCAGTGATAAGTTTGTAAGGCAATGAAGATGTTGCTGTCTCTGTTTCCTCTTTCTGTTGCCATCTGGGCCTGAAGTGTCAAGGGGTATTTTGTGCCTGGAAACAGAACAACCTGCAGGGAAGAAAGAGGCAAAGGTAAAAGTCAAATTTATGTGACAGGAACAGTTTCTAAAAGCTTACCTTTTTTTTTGTCTCTTGTTAGAATTTTTATACTAGCTCATCAGTCTAACATATACCTCATAAAGACTGTATTTTTCTTCTGATAAGAAAATAAGAACTGGCAAACTTATATTAAGAAGTCCTTCCACGTGGATGAACATGAGGTTTCGACAGGAAGGTAGGGAATTCAGTTCTCTTCGAAGTAATAATTAAAAAGACCTCTATAGCCAGTCTGAATAAGGAATGTACTTTTCAGCTTGATGTCTGAGGTTTACAAAATATCTAATATTGTGATACTTTCAGCAAAATCACAGTGGCTGCCAGGAGATCTTTTGTTCATCTTTAGAAAGTCTGAATAGAAATGCAAACTCTTTGCTTTGCTACTTGTCCCTGCTTTAGTCACCACATCTAATATCATAATCTTGCCGATTAGGTAAAAACCTAAAATTTTATACCTTGTATGATGGGTTGACCTTGGCTGGCTGACAGGTGTCCACCAAGCTCTTCTATCACTTCCCATCTTCAACAGAACAGGAGGAGAATAAGAGATGGAAAAGCTTATGGGTCAGGATAAAGACAGGGAGATTGCTCACCAATTATCATCATAGCCAAAACAGACTCAACTTGGGGAAAGCTAAATTAATTCATTGTCAAGTAAAAATAAGTAGGATAGTGAGAAACAAATACAAAATTAAAACCACCTTCCCTTCACCTTCCCGGATTCAACTTTACTCCATTTCTGATTCTTCACCTACTCCCCTCTGAGTGGTGCAGGGGGATGGAGAATGGGAGTTGTGGTCAGTCCATAAGACTTCATCTCTGCCACTCCTTCCTCCTCACAGTCTTCTTCTGCTCCAGTGTGAGGTCTGTTCCATGGGATATGGGTGCTTGCATGAGCTGCAATTCTTCAAAGACTACTCCAGTCCTTTCTATGGAGTGCAGTCCTTCAGGAATGGACTGTTCCAGTATGGGTCTTCCATGGGCCACTGGTCCTGCCAGAAAACCTGCTCCAGTGAGGCTGCAGCTCCTGCCAGGAGCCTGCTCTGGCATGGCTACTCCACAGGCTGCAGCTTCCTTCAAGGCATCTCTACCTGCTCGAGCGTAGAGGTCCTTGATGGGCTGCAGGGTGGAAACCTGCTTCACTGTGTACGTTCCTGGACTGCAGGGAGATAGCTTGTGTTACCATGGTCTTCTCCACAGACTTGCAGGGAAATTAATAATATATCAAATAATATTTCCTGTTTTCTCTAGCAGAAGCATACGCATCATATAAATACTGAGAACATTTTTTTTTTCTGGCTGAAAAGAACTGATTTTACCACTTTTGTCTCCAACATTAATGATGGTAAAATTTCTTTTTTCATATCTCTTCTCATATGTATATTTTTTCCAAATTGAGAAAATGGAGTACAAAGTCTTTCTCCTGTTACTGAATATCCTATTTTAATGCACAAAAAAATTACTTATATGATAATAATATTTTGTAAGATTTGCTGTTTTTTTGCATAGCTGTAAGTCTATATTTGTGGGAATATGAAAAACTAGGGAAATGTATAGCAGACAGTATGTGCTGATCTTCTTTCTATGAAAAATTTACTCCAATTTATCCACTCTAATGTATGCAAGATAAGAAAATACTCTTACGGAAGGATATTTTACAACAGTGATTCCAATATTGAACCTGAAGGAAACATGTCCTATATATTACGTACCACTGTTCTTTTGTTTCTCAGTTGCTAATGCTTTGCTGAGAGAGATTAAGCTGAAATTTGTGCTGTTGTTGTTATACAGTTTATTTAATATTGCAAGTAGCTTCTTTGTTTCTGTTACAAGGCAAAAAGCAAGGAAACTTTTCCATCACTTGTGACTTTTTAAAATTAATAAAGACTGTCCTTTGTGACAACAAATCTGACATGACTCTGCCTTTATCATTGCACCACATAATTACAGACTGTTGTAGAACACTACTGGAAACAGTCTGGATCTCTCTTCTTTACTCTCCCCAGTCAGGTATTTATAGACACTGATAAGGTTCCCTTGAACCTTCTCTTCTCCAGGCTGAGCAGTCCAGCTCTCTCAGCCTCTCTGTGTATGACAGGTGTTCCAAGCCCTGAGACACCTTTGTGGCCCTTTGCTGAGCTCTCTCTGGTATGTCCATGTGTCTTGTGCTGGAGAGCACAACACTGGACACAGCACTTCAGATGTGTCTCTCCTGTTGAGCAGTAGGGAAGGATCACCTCCTTCAACCTGCTGCAATGCTCTTCATAATGCAACCCAGGAGACTGTTGGTGCCTTTGCTATGAGGACACATCGCTGTCTCATGGGCAACATGGTGTCCACAGGACCCCCAGGATCTTTTTTCTTCCAAGCTGGTTTTTAGCTGGTCAGTCCTGGTGCCTGTAGTTATTCCTTTCCAGGGGAGGACTTGGCATTTTACTGTGTTGAACTTCAATGAAGTTACTTTCAGCACATTCCTCCAGCTTTTTGTGATCCCTCTGAATGGCAGCACACTCATCTGGTCTATCAATCACTCCTCCTAGTTTTGTATCATCTGCAAATGAGCTGAGGCTTCATTCTGTCTCGTCGTCCAGGTCACTGATGAAGATGTTAGACAGCACTGGCCCTTGTATCGACAGTCTGTAGTGGTTGGCCCCTTCATTCTGCTGATCACAGCGCTGTGAATCCAGCAGTTCAGCCAGCATTCAATTCATTTCACTGTCCAATTATCTAGTCTACTTCATCAGTATGCCAATTTGTGTTTTATCTTAGATCATGCCAGATGTGGAATAAACCCCTAGGAGGTTTGTTACTTCTATATAGTGCGGTTTCTAATTTTTCTCAATGATACTGTCATTGGCTGGGGACACCTTATTCCTGAAAGATAAGCAGAATAATCTCATACTTTTTGCTTTTCTCTTTTTTGTATTTAAAGACTGTTCACAGCCTGAGTTCATAAAATAAATTCTACTTTGGTAACCTGCATTTTAATGAAGATTAATGAGCCCATTCTACAAAACTGATGTCCTGCAAGAGTAGATTTGCTGTAGGGAATAGAGGGAGATTCTCCCTTCATCCTCATCACAACTTGCTGCAGCACGACCAGCCCAGGTAAACTGACAGAGGAACTACACTGTGCTGGTACACCCTTTACCCCTATTTAGATGACTTTGGGACCTCTAATGTATTTCAAGAACAGATTTTGCTAATATACTGCTCTGTTGATATGTCATCAGGAGATATTTTACTGTGGAGACATGCCTTACTCTAATGCATAAAATCCCTGTCATGGCAACAGCCCCTTGTGCAGTACACGATAAGTTCCGGCCCATAGCTGTTGTCCTTTTCAATTCTTTATATGGGTTGTATTTAAGTGAAAGCTCTCATATTAGTGTCTGATGTATGGACTTGTTTTGCAAATTCCTGTCCTTTTTAAAAAGAACTGTTAATGTTTTCCACAGCTTTCTTTGCATATTTGAACTTTAAAAATCAAGGACTGTAAAGTTAGGAAATCCTCATTATTTCAGAAGTAGTGTTTGTCTCTGGAAAGACAAACCCACTTTTTTCCTTGAATGGATGTCCTGGTTTACTGGGATAGAATCTTAGAATCAGTTTTTTATTCAGGAAAGCTGCATTTCTGTAAGGACTACAATACTGCATTTAATGGAAATAAAGTGGTAAGACAGTCTGTTTTACTTTTCGATCAGCACTGGTATGTGGCGGTCAAGGTCTTCAGTTGAACAGGTGCAGAAAAGGGAAGCAGACACCTAGGGTAGTTGACCCTAGGCTGACTCCAGGCTGGCCAACAAAAATTATTCCATACCATAAATGTGATGCTCGCTATAAACTGTCGAGTTTGCTGGGGATGGTGCTCCTTCAAATGGCTGACTTCCTAAGAGGTACTCTCCTGGTGACTTACCCCTGAGGCCTACTCCCCCACTGTATCACCTGAGTATAACTGTGCACTTTATATTAGTGCTGTTAGTAATATTGGTTTTTCTTCTTATTATTTTATTAAATCTGTTTTTATTTCAAAGCACGGGCCTCCTTTCTTATTCCTGATTTCCCTCCTTGGGTGGGGAAGAGTCATTGGGTGACAGAACAACTGTCTAAACCACAACAATGGATTTCATCTATTACTGGCAACTGATTTCTTTATTGAATGGTCTTCCTTTTTTATATATATATAATCTATATACTTCTGCTTTATACATTGAAAACCTGCCTCATCCTTAACTAGCACATTTAATTAAAAGGCGTTCTTCTTTTCCTAAGAATAAGTTCTCTTCCCTTGGAAGAGAAGAGGAGGTTTAAAAGCAATAGTTAGTTCTTCCATTGAGTCTGTTTTATGCAAGTTTGGAGACCTAGACATCTTATTTTCAAATTGATTTATGAGCTGTGCAGCTGGTAGTGAATTTATGGACATTGCTTCTTTTATTGTATTTATTTATGTATTATTGGACTCATCTTGCAAAGTTCTCATTTTCAGAAATAGTGGGATTTTTTTCAAGATCATTCGTGTTGCAAAGAAAGTTAACACTTTCCTCCCAAAGCAAGATGTTTAGGGAGAAATTCATCCTGCCCTGTCAGTGAAAGTACAGGTGATCAATACTTTGATACGTTGTTTTGCTTTTTGTTTATTTCTGAACTTTTCCTCTTAATTCTTATGTGTGAGGAAAGACCTCACATTTGAAAGTTCTCTGATTATTTTTTTTCCAGGTCTATTACCAGTACTGAGTTTGTCTTTTTCAAAATACTTGTTTTCGTTGGATCTTTTTGTGATAAAGGCAAGATTTTGATTGTTTTCATGATTTATCACCTCATATTTATTTACCAACTTGCTAAGAAAAGGCTGGGCTTAATGCTGGCCTAAAATTCTCTCTAGTTCCAGTCTCTTCCTCAGTGTCTGGGGAGACCAATGTTGATGTTTTCTTCTCTTTAATGCTGGAATATGCACCATAAATCTGTTGGTATATTAGTGGATATTCCCCTGTCAGTTATAGAAGAAGATATATTTTATTTTTTTTTTTTTTAGAAACAGCAAGTTATTGCTTCCAAAAAACTCAGGACATAAAATAAATTAGTGAAACAAGATTTTTTTTTTTAATATAAAAACTTCAGATAAATCCCTGTAGAACTGGAGCAAATGAAGGGATTAACTATTAAGGATTAGGTATTTGCTAATTAGCTGTTAATAAGTGATAAATTTTCTCTGCCAGCATATATATAATATCCTTTGATAGTTTAGGAAGCACACTGGGACAAGTTGTTCAACCTGAATGATGTAATTGCTGAATAGTACTTGTATTGCAGCTAAGCTAAATGAAAATTTTTCAGGTGTAATTCTTTTATTTTAACAATATACCTGGCTCCTACAAACATTTTGAAAATTTTGAAAGATTTTGTAAAAAAAAAAAAGTAGAGGTGGCTGATAAGAACCATATGGCACAAGAATGTTTTGATTTACCATTAGAATTTTTAAAATATTGTTTAATACATATACAAAGTTGCAATCAAGAAAATAGTTTTATTTTCCTGCTAAAAAGTAATTTGACCAAACTAAATTCAGGAAGATTTAATGGAGAACTATAATCACAATGATTTTGTTATTTTATTTTTTTCTTCTTATATTTGAAATATACTTATTATATAACATGCTCTATTGATGATTTCTAAGTCTCAATCTTTGAAATAATTAAGAAAGTGTCAGGTCTCTCTCCTATATAGTTGAAAGAGCTGCTATGAATATTGCTATTATAATGATTAAGAATTATGGAAATACAGACCAAGAACAAGGTTGCTTCTTAATTTAAAATCAAACTTGTGCATTTCAAACAGATTTGGAAGCATTTTCAATACACTGAGACTAAAACAACTTACACAAAGAATGGATTGCACTCTGTGGGATTTAGCTGTTAATCAGTGCTCAGTATTGTGGGAAAGGATGGACAGAAGTGGATGTTGATTTCTTACTCAACCAAAGTTCCTCTGCTGATAATATCCTCCTAGGTACAGGGTAAATTATCTTTTAAAGAAAGTAAATTTAAAGCTATAGTATGTTTTTATCTGCCTTCCGCTAGTATGCAGAATTAACAAATTCAAATAATTTGGCTTCTGTATTATAGGGACTGTCAATACAGTGCACTGTATCAGTTACAGAGGAACTTGAATGACACTAAGTACTACAGTCTGATTTTCAAAAGTTTGGGCCAGTTCAGGGAGAAATGTAAGCACATACACTGACTTAACTCCTGGCTGACCCACCTTTCCACAATCTCCAGTTCTTCCTCTATATGAAGAAAGCAAGGAAGGAAGTTTCACTCTCAGGCTCTGCGTACACCATAGACACGTAGATCAATGCAGCTAATAATCAGGTACTAACTAAACCTATTTTATCACCACTGACACTAATTTCCTAGTCCAAGGTTCACATTTTTCCTTTCTCATATGAGTTTTGGCAGAGATTTTTTCCATCTAGCAGCACATAAGTTTATAAATTGAAAATTCCTCAGTCCTAGCCTGCTGTTTTGCTCTGAGCAAGAGGGCAGTCAAATAAACAAGCAAAGCGCTGGAAAACTGACAGACACGAGATTCATGAGGGCAAGTTTAAGTGGTCCTCTAAAGCCAGTTTGAAAGCATCATTAATCATGCAGGGCACTGAGCCAGTATAAGCAACTAGTTACAATTGTATTACTCATTTTAACAGAAAAGATGAACTTTTCTCTACATTCCTCTGCATGGTTCTTTGCACTGAAAGTACATCTGGCCTCAGCTAGAAGTCTTCCTTAGTAGGTTAGAAAAGGAAGACAGAAGGAGGTTTTAAAATGATAAAATGAACATATGTCAGCTGTTCCACCCTCCCTTTCATAATCTTCAGTTTGCAAAGGTGTCCTTTCATTAGAAATATATCCTTTGCTTCAATTGTAAAGCTAATGGCAAGTCTTGCTTCTGCTAAGGGATGCTCTACACACTATGCAAACAGGTAAAAGAAAACCAAAGCAGATCTCCAGATTATCTACTCCTCTACAGCAGATTACTAAAGGGACACACTGCCTTTACCAAAACTGAATTTAGAAGCATTTCTATGGACCACTTGCACTGTCTCCTAATGTTAAGTTTACCAATGCTCTAAAAATTACATTGAACACTCACAAAACAAAATTGCCATTAGAAACTTTTTGTGTGGTCTTATTGTTTCTCCCTTGCTCACTGTAGAACTGGGGAGCAATAGGTTTTCCCACCTGTAATTTACTGAAGTTATCTGGGGACTAATTTATGCTAATCGAGTCCTTTCAAGATGAAAAATACAAGTCTTTGATTTTATGGATGTAGATTTCAACTTTATGGATGTAGGTTTAGAGGCCTTCACTTCTCAAGGACAACACAAAATTCAGGAAGGATATACTTTGCCCTTTACCTAAAAGCTTGTTTTTTGCTATTTTCATTCAAAGTAAAGAATAATTTTGAAGACTTGTATTTCAGTTCATAAATTTAAATAAAATTGGGATTAAACCTGAAACTCTAGTAGGAACAGGTATGTCATCTTAATTTCTATTGTTTCTGAGTCTTGCTATTGCATACTTCTTTATTTTTTCTTCAAGTAAACACAAAAAAAAAGTATTTCATTTTGGTCCTGGAATAAGTACCAGTCTCCTCAAGTTAATGTAATTTTCATTTAATTCAAGGTGAACTAGTGGACATTTATTTAGATACATCTGTATTAATTTTTTAGCCTTTGCATCAGCAAAATATGTTTCATGGAAATGAGGAAGTGTATCCTCAAGTCAAGTTAAATGACAGAAAATGCCTTGTTTTGTACATGGAGCAACTTGGTGTTCCATTATGATCCCTGCAAGAAAGGCACTCAGACTCTGTAAGGTGCCTTCTTCTTCATGAAGAGAATAGTATAATAGTATAGGTAATCCTATGTCCCTTTAGATGCTCAATGCCCCAAGTGGTGTAGCATCAAATGGGCATCCAACCCCTGTGCAGCATGCTGCGCAGACCCCTTTCATAGACGAGGTTATCCCCTTTTGGTCCTTTGAATTACTTCTTGTTTTCTTATGAGGAAACAACTCTGTTCTTCCTTCTACTGTCAAACAGGAGGGATGTTCACAGGAAAACTTGTTGGTGCTCTGTTAGATGAAAGCAAGGCCAGGCTGGCAGTGTAATTGCCAGGACCAAGCAGGAGCTGCCTGCAGGCTCCTCTGTTAAAATCAGGCACCTGTATTTGTCCTGCAGCCAGATTTTGTGCAGCACAGTACAGGCCTGAGGGCTGCACTGGTTGTGCATTACATAGTCATGCCACATACACTGGTCGACTAGTCAGGACCACTGCACTGCTCCGTGATTATATTTTAGTAACTTATATTTTAAAAATTACTAAAGATGTGTTGATGTCTCTGAGCGTTAACTTCAAGAGGCTTTTATTTTTCTCCATTTCAGACATAATAGGATAAATCAGGTCCCAAATGGGAAACTCCAGGGAAGCTGCTTGAATTCCTTGTTAAGTCCACAAACAATTTTTTAGGTAAATAAACCCTAAGTGTTCTCAAATAATTTATTCAAATTCAAGGTGATTTGTAAAGTTAAAGACTCTCAATAAATTGGTATTGCAGAGCTGGTAAAACTCATCATGCATGCCCAACTTTGGTATAACTCCTGCGAGAAGAATACAATTACTTTATTTTACATTTCAAAAGCAAAAGAGAAAGAACCAGGCAAAGAAAGCAACTAAAATGAAGTGAATAAAATATAGAGCTGATTATTGCATTTACATTTTTTCCTGGCTTTTAAAATTGCAGCAATAGGGACTTCTTCTTTAACCTCTAATAACAAAACATTGGAAGAAAAATTATAGTAGTTCAAGAAAAACAGTGGTTATGAACATATAATGAGAGTTAATGGAATATTTAGTAAATAAGGAGTAGAATGGAATATTTAGTAAATAAGGAGTAGAATGCGAAAGTAGTAGTGCAGTGAGCACTTCCCATTTCAGAAAGA
>NW_010183640.1:35933-51437 GCF_000695765.1 Mesitornis unicolor
AAGAGTGTGGGCTGAAAACTGTAAGGATGGACTTTAATTATGTAAAGTACATTTCATTAGTTGTTTCTTCACTAATACAAATGCATACCAGTGTGTATATCTATCTATCTAAAACCACAGTTTATTTTACAATAAGAGATCCTCTCATCGACCCTTCTAGTACTGCCATTCCCCCTTAATTCTGTTCTGTGAATTCTCATCTAAAATCTGTTGTATGTACACAAAATTGTTTTTTATTGTATAGAAAGAATTAATTCATATCATGTTCTCTCTTTCCATCATTTCACTCATGCAGAAGCAAGAGTGGGGGGAGACATTAATGCGTCGTTGTTTTCCACACTACTCAGTGCAAGTAATTTACATTAACTTGTTCTGCATTCTACATACAATTCTGTATTGTGCTTCATAAATCCAATGATAAGAACTAGAAGATCACTGGTAACTAGCCCAAACAATTATCTGTATTTGACTCAACCATAATGAATATTTATTTCTTTTCTCTTCCCTTTATTCTGTATATAACACATAAGCAAATAATTGTTTTTTCCTTTTTATTTCTGTAGTGCTTTCAAGAATATATTTAAGCACTGATCAATAAAAATATTCTTTCTAAAAGCTCTATGCACTGAAAAGAGGAATGGATATTTCTTCATTTTTCTGCCATAGTAAATTGCTAAACTGTATTGTAATGAGGCTACACTACAGTATGAGAAAACACACCAGAATGAAACTGTGCATGTCTTGTAGAGTTTTTTCCTGGGCAGCAGACAGGAATAATAAATCTTTCATAACTGATACTAGTGATTTTACTGAATACTTTCTGCCATACATGAGGCTAAAATGTGGTTAAAAACAGACTAAACACCTACAAAGAACAAAATATATTAGAATATCATAGTCTTCTGTGCTCATATTTGTCTTTATGGGAAAAGCAATTGCTAACATGTTCAAGATCAAATATGAAATAAAGGAATGAAAAAAGCTTAAGCTCACAATATATTTAGAATTTAAGTACGTACAATCTGAAGTATTTTTTTTACACTTTACTTACCATTAGGAAAAAAAACCCCATTATTCTTCAATTGGACTTGATCTGAATTTCTATGTTTGTGTTGAGAGACAGCATCAAAAATCTGTTAATTCAACCAGTTGTAATCATAACATTTGGAAGGTTTCCATGCTAGCACTGCAGAGATTCACTTCAGCCTGCTCTAGATATGTGAAAAATGATGTTTAAATCTGAGCTTGTCACTCTAGTTGCCTTTGCAGTCAGTGCAAACAAGGCACCTCCAGAGAATGTCTCATCTGGTCTGTTGAGACCGGATAGAGGTGTCTCATGTTATGTTGTAAACCATCCTCTGGAAGTGCCTGTTGTTTTCTGCAGTCATTAGAAGGAGCCTGCAGAGACTGGCTGAGATTCAAACCTCCAAGTCAGAGTGAATGGATTTCTTTCCATGTTACCTATCACTGCCAGAGTATGATGTTTAAACTTTCTGTGGAGTTCACAAGCTATTTAGAGATCAAAAAGCTGTTGACACAATGACAGAGCTTGGGTTTTTAATAGTTACAGAAGGGGAGGGAGAGAAATGGAGCCTTCTGCCTTCTGTATCCACTCTTCCTTCCCACATTTACAGGACTGAAGCATATTAGTCATAGAGTTCCCCTTCTGAACAAATTATCTCACTTATTTCTGTGGCCAAGGAAAAGGTAAAATGAGAAACTTTGGTCTTTTAAACCCTGTAAGCAGCTGACAGCCTCAGGAGACACTCACTCTCTCCATCGTGATATTTTGTAAAGTTTGATGTGAGTAACACATACTTCCTACAACATGAACCAATGAGAATTTTTTACATATATTTAGTATATATACATATATTACATTAAAAAACTAGTTTAATCTTTAGCATCTTGGTATTTGGAATTTAAAATCCTTTTATGCAGAACAAGACATATTTCTATCAAAAGTATAATAAACAAAACTGGATATGTGAGAAATTTAGTGAGCAAAAACTCAAATATGGTTTCACCTGGCTAATTTTGTATTTTGGAAGTATTTATAAGGTTATATAAATTCTGTGATTCTGTGATAGCTTCAGGCGTATATGTAGGAGGGAATAGTTTACTGATGTTGTTTGTTGCTTGCAAGTTGGTTAAGCTGTTACATCCAAAATCTATTTTATTAGCTCCATTTACATCTTCCATTAAATAAGTGGCAATGTCAAGCAGGAAAGATGTGTTCTTGACACTACTTGACATTGCATTGAGTCATTTGCTTAAGCCTGGGCTTAGTTTGAGTGTATGATCTTAACTGGATGCAAGATCTAAAGTCTTAATGATGTTAATTATTTATGAGCATATTATTATATTTCAGTGTGTTCTGAAATGAATTACAATGAAGACAATGGCATGTATTTTCAAAATCTAATAAGTTTATTGTAAGAGCTTTTTGCTCTTTTCTTCACTCTTTGGTAATTGTGCTTAGGGTTGATGTCTGGTAAGTGCATGGTCTTCTAGGTAGGAATACTACCTGCTGCTTCGGCTCCCACAGCTTCAACCTGACCTTTTTTGTATTTCAATAAAATAAAATATCAGTATACTTCACCCATCAAACTCACTGTTGATGTTTATTAGGTTATCACTGTTGCTGTTCTCTTTGTTTTTATCTGAGTTGAGGAAAGCTCGGTTTCGGTGAAGAGTTTTTGAAATGTTATTTAAACTTGTTTATTGATGAATCCTTATATCATATTGGGTTTATAGCTTTTTAATTTCCCTATAATTTCTCAAATTAAGTTAAAAGAAAAAAATATGCTTGACAAGTTTCCATCTTCTCTTATTTATGCAAGATTTAGATCTCCTTGTTGGGAATCTAGGATAATGTCATGCAGAAAATACTCCATATCAAGTTAATGGTGATTTCATTGAATCCAAATTCTGTAGCTCTCTGAATTATGCTTTAATTTCTTTGAAAAATTCATTTTTTAAAATATCAGTTTTATATTATAGTGGAAAACTTATTTTTATTGAGTTATATTTTTAATCATATTGCACATAAATTAATATAATCTCCTCTAAATATCCAGATGTCTTGAGGGGCAGATTTAAGTTTCCTTTGAGTGTCTAAAGCATTATCCCTTTTCTTGAGACTCCTGGTTTTCTTGGGGTGAACATGTGGGAAGAATGCTCTACCAACTGTAAGCCTGATGCTAGCCACCATTTCATTAGTACTGTACGATTTTGATTTTGAAAATGTGTGTCTATTTTTCCTTCTCTTTATCTATCTTGACAAAGCAGTCGTCATTGCTGGCCTAAACATTCCTGGGAATTCTGTCAGTCCAAGTTTCTAGGCAATTGTAGAATTAACCTTTGATCTCAACTTTGTATCATCTCTTACTGTATAGCCTTGTATAATTACTATTTTCATGTAGTGTGTTTAAAACCTGGCTCAGAGCAATTGCTTTTAATTGATGTTTGGTCTATCAGCAATTTTTTCTGCTTTAGAAGTCGTAATTAATGCTACTTGCTTTGAGTGCTAATCCTCTGGCCTCCTTCAATATTTTATGACTCCGTTTTTATTCTTAAATTGCTTTTTGGCTGCTCCTGGCCATTGACATGTGCTTATTTCAGTGATTTAAAATTACCTTAATCCAATTCTTTTAGCAGCAGCAGCAGCATTGTGTTGTTACAGTTACGGTTGCTGTTCCAGAAATCTACTTTCACAGTTTGTTACACCTTAATAAAGAACTTCTTGGAGCCCTGGCATTCCAATCAGCAATGCTTGCCAAGAAGAGCAGGTTGCTTGGTATGCATTATTTTTAAGGGGTACCTTGTTAAATTTCTGTTATACTTGTCCCATATGTTCTCAGAATTCCCTATTGCTGGAATTTCTACTACACTGAGAAAAAAAAGGCAAAAAATCAGTAATAGTTCTGGTTTTCTATTCTATGACAAAGCAATTGGAGGATTGAAAGCCAGTCTATATGTGATAGCCGTCATATGTGACTAGTTACATGAGGACCATTACAAGTCCATTATTTTTTGTAACAAGGCAAAGAATACATATGGCTGACTGTGGTCATCGAATCACCTGAGCCAACCCACCGACTCAGGCATTTCTCTTACCTGTGTCATCTGAAGTGATTGATTCATTTAGCAGGGAAAGGCTGGAAAAGCAGGAACTGATAGAAAAGTGAAGATGTTCTGTACAAATAAGTGCTTCAGATACCAGATGTCTTGAATTTTCTGTTTTGGGAAAAAATAAAATGTTTGTGTAACCTAGTAGTTCATTTATAGGGGACATTTTAAAGTTACCTACTATTCTATACTAATTTTCATACTGAAGGCCTGGAAAATTGTTAAACAAATTCTTCCCAAACCCTACTGCAGATCACAGTTATTAGTTTATAATAAAGCTGTTAGCAATTCTGCAATACTTTTTCACTGTTGACTAAACTGAATATTTGGATACTCTTGCTAATTAAAATTTCTCATCTGGCTTATTTAAGAAGGATTAAAAGAACAAATAACTTGTCAAATACAGTGAGTTATAAAGACTTTAACTTCCATTCTAAGTTGCACCTCTTCTAGTCCCTAATGGTGTCATATTTTTGCATTTCTTGAGAAGCGCTGTGAGAAAAAAAAAGATGAGTATGTTTAAATGAAATACACACAAAAGGAGATCAAGAGAAAAGTTTTAAGTAATCAAAATCAAATATAATATGTAACACTTTGTGCAACTTTAAAGTCTCACTTTGCCTGCTGTTACGAGTTTAACATAATGAGATGCATGTGCCTGCAAGTTCATGTATCTATCATCTGGTCTAGCACGGAGATAACAATCTTTCCCTTAACAATCCTGCTTCTCTAATTCCACACAGTGCATTAGGAACCTCAGGTAGGTCCTGGATTGAACTCCAGGAAAAAGGGGCCTAAAATGGAAGTTTATATTTTAAATTCATTAATTTCAGTGGATTTACCACTTTTTATATTTAAATGGGAGCAAAGGCATACCCTGACAATTTGAAAATAGTGTAAAATAGGAGTTCAATAAAGGCTTTTTCCTCTTGGCCACTAGCATTTATAGAAACCCTGTTTCTTAAGTATTTTCCATTTTGCTTGTTCATGTCTCAGATTAGACAACCCCAATGGTGAAACAGAAGTAAAAATGTCAACATTTTAAAAGCCTGAGTCCTTATGAGATACATAGGTTTATATTTTGTGGTGCTAAAATGTTCAGATTGGCCAGGTAGTTTTATTGCTTTCTTCTTGGGGACAAATAAATCAATAAGTAGAGCACTTAGAAAAGCACTTCAAAGTAGGTAGAATCATAAAAGGGTGGATAGCTAATTTTAGCATTTTTTTAATTTTACAATAAACTTTTAATGGTTTCTGTTGGTTTAAGTTATTTTGAAAAATACTCATTTCACTCATTTTCCTGTTTATTTTTTTAGAGACCTGATCACATGAAGAATGGAAATAAGAACTACCATTTTAACAGTTTTAAGAAGAAATACAATTCTAGATGACTAAGCATGTAGCATTTGCATGCTACACACAAACAGAAAGAAAGAGAAGAAGAGAATCTTGTGGACAAGACAGTCTTTCATCTATTTTATAATAAATTATATCTTTCCTCAAAAACTTTGCAATCTGCAGCAATTAGATGGGTTAATCACTTCTGATCTAGGGGCATCTGCTGACATGATTAATCTGACTGTGTATTAGCAGTGCTAGCAAAAGCACCATGAATAAAGTATATACATTCCAAGTGCTGTTGACTTAGGCTGTTTACCGTTTGAACCCGTTAGTAATTGGTTTTCCTAATTATCTTGTGCATAATATTAAATACTCTAATTACTTGTTGAAATAGCTAGCTGAACATTACTTCATAAAATCTAACATATGCAGTGTCTAATGTGGTAACTATCTTGAAGACTTAATTGTATACATCTAGAGCAATAGAAGTGGATATTGTGTTTAAATATGGAAAGAGTAATGTGTGTGTGTGTTCCAAACAAATGTTCTTACTTGTGAAAAGGTAGGACAATTGTGATGTGAGGAGACATAACTTGATGTGTTTCAGACCTGCTGCTTCTAGGTAGGCTCCTCAAATCTACCCATGCTATCAGAGTTTCAAAAAGATTCTCTGTACTGAGTCTTACTGCTTCATACCTGATGTCAAGAAGACAAGGCTGATGTTACAGTAGAAGTCTTCATGAAAAGGCCAGTTAAAAAGGCAGCTCTCATCAGAGATTCTTGTAGAGGCTCAAGGTCCTCATCAGTTTTTGATGAAGTTTTCATCAGGTTTTCAAAACCTTAGTTTACAGGTTTTGAAAGCTTTGTTTAAGTAGTGACTGAAGTAGTGACCTGAATCCTTTTCTCCATTCAGCAAACTAATACCCTCGAAGAAAAAAATTTTAATAACTATATTATCAAAACATAGGAGAATCAGATCTGAGTAGCAGTCAGATTTCTTGCACAGTATTCCAATTACCATTAACAAATATATAGATTCAGTTTGGATAATTGTTTTTTAAGTCTAAAAGAAGATATTCATTGCAGGTGAAATGGAAATAGTTCCTACAGAAGACTACAATTAAATTATTCTTGTTATTAAAGAACTTCAGTATTCACTGGCAGCAACTGAACAAGCAGCCTGTTTGATCTGCAGCACTTAGGCCTTCAAAAGCCTTTTTTCTTTTCAAAAACCTATGTTCTTCCTCAAGGCAGATAAGCCTCAAGATATCTGTAAGCATAGCCTACAGATAGAATCAGTTCCTAAAATTCGGTTTGTGTCCTAGTAGATGGGGTAGCTACATGGTACCTTGCTTGGACATAATGTTATTCATATATAAGTCCAGTTATATAGAACTCCTAGTTATTTTAATTAACTTAGCAAAACACAGCAGAGAAGAAATCATTATTCTGAATCTGGAGTCATGTTCCATTGAAAGTTAAGGGAATCAGAACCCATGGAATGATTACTACCAAGATATTTACTCTCATAATGAAAATACCTGCTGTGTAAAGAGTCACAACAAACCAGCAATAAAAGTGACCTTTTTATTAGTGTTGCCAAGGGTAATATTTCAAAACACTCACAGCAGGAACCTAAATTATTACATATCACGTTGTTGGAGAATTCAAATATTATGGACCAACTCCCCACAACCTGAAGATAGTCTTTATTGAATGAATCAATTCCTGTTTCTTTTTTTAAACTCTCTCCCTTTGCCTAGAAGCCTACCAAGTTCTGAACACTAAAAATTACTATAACTTTAACTGAAAATATTTTTTCTTGCCTCTTCAATACTAATCAGAATGGTTTACCCTAAGAGATCCTTAGTTAGCCTTATTTTCCTATGATTAATTGTACAACAATCACTGTTTCTTTCACTATTACAGCCTACAAACTTGCTTTAAACTGTGGTTTGGTAGTTCACTTAGGAAGAGTTCTGATGGCATAAAAATCAGATTGTCCAAATATCTTGGCCATGTACTTTAGATTTCCACGCTCCAGGAAGAGCACCAGTGTGTCCCAGAGCTGTTTGCCAGTATGTGTTGCTGTGCAATCGCAGTAAACATGTTTTTGACTGGCTTATAAACAGCTATTAAAAAAATCAGTATACTCACTATTCTAAGATTATACAAGATTTGTTTCTGAAGTCTTGCTTCTTGCATGTATAGAGTGATCATAAATAAACATGAGGAAACTGAGTCTGACTGCCTACTGGATAGGACTGATCTTTTGAACCTCTCTTTCGTCCATGAAACAAAGAGAGTGTGAATAATTAAGGAAAGAAAGTTCCGGCAATGCTCCCAAAAATCTTGCAAACTGTTACCACTTGCTTTACATCCCTCCCTTTTTTTTTTAACTGAGTTGAGTGGGATTACAGCTGGTATTTTAAAATTGTGATCAGGCATTTGATTAGCAAGAGAATTGTTTCTGAGGGTTGTTTTATTTTTTCAAGAAAAAGCAAGTCTTTATATGATACATAGAGCTTTTCTTGAGAATAGATGTGGGGTCCAGAAAGGTAACCCAGGAAAAAAAGATAGCTGTGAAGCTGCCTCAAGTTCATGCCTGCGTTGCCTGTAAAGGTGCAAACCAGATCTGTCCCTAAATCTGGTCTTCCAAGTGTTGAAAGTCTGTCGCCACATTTTAAGATGGAACTGAATTTATACTACGCATAAAAGGCACTGGAGAGATTTGTTAGGGCCTGAGAACTGATGTCCCTTGTGAGTAGTAACCAGTTGTACATAGAAGTGTGAGTGCATGGCCTCATCATTATCATTCCAGTGATCTTTCTATTTCCTAATAGAAATGTTACTTCCTAATGTAATTGGGAGTGATTTATTTCAAAATCATTGCTACAAATGTTGCATAGAATTTGGATAAATGCAATCCATCTTGTGCTCTACCACAAAATTCTCCATTCCCTTTCAAATTAGCATTTAGGTCACTCTGAATGGCATCTGTTCCCTCAAGTGTATCAACTGCACATCTCAGCTTGGTGTCATCTGCAAGCTTAGTGAGAGGGCACTCAAATATAATAATGGATATATTCTATAATTATAATTTCTCATTACCAATATAGTTTAAAAAACATTCCTTTTCCCTCAAACCCTATATTTAAATTCCTGCTTTCGTATTTTATTTTGCTGCAATTCATATTTTCATAATTAGTCAGACTTTGTGAAGCATCTTCAGAAAAACAATAGTTGTCCGATTATTTTCCTCAAAACATTGTGTACTGTTAGTTTAAACCTGTTTAGTGACTGTTTTAACTTCTTGAGTTTAATCCATTTGTCAAGCATATTGCAATGACCAACATTCTTTCTTTATCAGATGTTTTTCTCATCAAGTCCAAAGTATAGAATTAAAGTTGCACAAAACCTTGATTGTATTTCCTATCAATCACTTAAGCTGATCACATTTTCATCATTATATAAGGTCAGTCATCTTCTGATCTAGGGTAATAATGTGAATTTTTTATTTGTAAATTCAAGTGTGAATCAATGTTATTCTTCATCAAAAAGTCAATATTAATGCAGTATAAACCTTCATCATCTGTTTTGGCTTTACATAGTTTGAAAACATGTCACCTCCTCTTCCCCTTAAGGTTGGGTTATGTGTGCCAGCATTGTGTGATGGCATTATTCAGCAGAGCAAATTTAATACCAAACTGTTAATGAAATAATAATAATAAAACCCCTTAAAATACTAGCATAAAAGGTAGGTATTATCCTGGATTGACTTTTACCTTATCCAAGTGATTTTATTTTACTTTATAATGAGGTTTAATCTCATCTAATGTTTCAAATAAATAGCAGAATAGCAAAAAATAGCTGTTATCAGAATAGAAATGCAAACTTGAGAATGTGATAAGAAATGTATGATAATTGTTAGGCTGCAGTAGCATAACCTTAAATTTTAGGATTCATAATTTTTTTTAAGGTTATTTCTTAGGTGATACCCTGATTTAACAGCAAGCGTTAGTGGAATAGCTCCATTAATTTAATAAATGTGAAGTAAGGCCCATACTAGGCTGACATTTTTTATACTTCACTGACATTTTGTGTTAGAGAATAAAAGAACAAAATTTTTAAAATCTGCATAGATAAACAGCAGAGAAAGATAATGAGAAATGGTAGTAATTTCCTTTGCTTCACTCTTACTCTGACAAGTAATGTGGTCTGGGAGCTTTGTCAAGGATGTACTTGAAGCAAGAAAAGTTTACGTTTTATCAGCTGTTGTGCATGAAAAGAAGTTGACCAAATTCCTTTTAGCTATATGGCTATGCTATTTTTCTTGTAAATTCTAATTGTGTGCATTAGTACTTCTCTATTCTTATTGTATTTTATATTCCCAATGGATTTTCATATTTATCACTTCATTAAAAGGTCAAAATCATTGCTTAAAATGGAAAGGAAACTTGAATGATTGATTCAAGCATTCAGTGATGAACAGGCTTCCACTAAATGTAGATTCTACAGTGTCTGCTTAAATCCATCTATGGTAGCTGAGACAGAGCATGCCCAGTCAACATTGTGCAGTCTTTACTGAAACACAAGAGAATTAAGCTATATTCCTCAGTTTTCCTGACATCCTTCTTTTCCTTAAGCACCAGTTGCAGTAGGAATATATGATGGAAACCCTTTGGAAAGAATGGGATTACATATTATAAATTCCAAAGTAAGGATGTAGGGTTGTACTGTATTTCACCAGAGACACCAACTGGTCCTTGGGAGAGGCCTTAGACTGATGCTGTAGGAAGCCCTGTGTTTGGCACAGACTTTAGGCCTGAGGCACAGGTAGTCTATCTGCAACCCTGTTTTTTGTATGGACCTTGAACATAGCTCATAGCCTTGTCTCTAGGTCTTTCCATGGACCAGTAGCTGACTGGACTTTCTGGATGAACTCTGGACGACATTTAATGCTTGACTGTGTCTAAAGTGCATTGCATAGATGAGGAAACCTCTTGTTATCACCATCCAGCCCTGCTTATGTCTTGTAGGACTGTGTTTTGGTCAGTGAGAGCACAGCTCTGACCCTGAGCTCCTGGGTTGCTCTCCTTCAGGGGGCAGCCCCACTCTTACTTCCTCTTGCCACCACCATCCACCAAATCCATATCTAGGGAGAGATATCTGACACCATGGCTAGCACTTAAACCATATGAAGCACTTTTAACAGAGCTCTGTTACTTTTCATCATTAGTACATAGAACAACTTCAGAAGATATAAAAAGAAAATTGATATTCCATGGAAAGGTAGGATTCTTCATAGCTGCGTTTCAAAACGGGAAATAAATTGGGTAGATATTTTGGTATTTGATTATTGATATATTTGATTTTCACAGTTTGGTATGGTTGCCCATGACACTGTGTTGACTGGTAACAGTTCTGTTCTTTCTCCCTCAAAAAGAGATCTAGGCGTTAGTGTAATTATCATTGTTTTCTTATTTCTAGCACAGGAGTGGTGTCTAAAATCCCTTGCTGGGGCCACAAACATGAAATTCTGGACACAGTCATAGAAACGCTCCATATGCATGAAATAGTTTATTATCTGTATAGGGAAGGTACAGAAGTGTCCAATGTGTAAAGAAGGAAAGCTGCTTCCTCAAGGTCACCTCAGATTAATGTCAGACGAGAAGACTATAGAATTCTCTAAAGCTGTGCTTTATCCACTAGTCTTCATTGCTTCCCTTGGAAATGCATTGCAAGTGTAGTGTGGGAAACAAGAAATTTAAGTTATCCAGCTAGTGGATAGTTTAAAAGCATTTGAAATACATTAGTGGCAGAATTGGGTTTAAAAACATCAGTTGCTGTTTTACCTGCAGCATTTGCACAATCAGTGCTTGTCAGCCTGGATAATTAAAGAAGTGTTAATGGTACCAATTAAGACGTGAGAATGTGATTTATTGCTCTTTCTTACTTTCCAGGTCAGAGGAGATGCAATAGAAAAATACATATCCAGCAGTTTAAAGACAGTTTAAACTGAAATAGTTCTTTGCAATTTAGGCATTTAATTAAAAGCTTTAGAGTTTAATTAAAAAGTTAAATCATTTGTCTATTTCTGTGAAAAACCCAGTGCTTTTGTGTTTGGATCAATTATATAACATAAACCACAGTAAGATAAGTGTACTGTTTTCTGGTCTGAAGTTACAGCATTTTTTATGCATAACAGCACAACACATAAAAATGCATTCAGAGTACTAGAGGCAGATAGATATATTGTTCTATTAAGCATAGTGTGAGAGTAAGCTTTAATCTAAAAATATATTTTTTCTTTATATTTTGGGATGGTACAAAGACAAAGCCTTTTTTAACATAGTGAAAATAATGAAGAGGAAAAATGAAGTCTTTTCTATTATACTTTAAACTTTCAAAATAACAACCATTTGCATTTATATAGTGGTAATAAACATTCAGCCAGACATCAGAGAAGAATACTAAAGAGCAAGACGTCAGTGGGAATTGTTTGATTAGCAGTGTTTCTGAGGTCATATTTGAAGCAATATTAAGTAGTAGGACCTAAAATTCAGAAATATGATTTCATCTCATAACTTACACCTACCTTTCCAGAAGGACTGGTAAATGAGTAACAGACTTGGGAATGTCTCAGAAATTCAAAAATGCTCAGAATAACTACAGTTGAGAGTAGAAGTAAATAAACTGTGGCTATAAGTAAATAAATGCCTCCTCAACACTCCTCTTTGAAAATAACAGGGGCTGCTAGATATTATTAAAAATAATTCTGTTCTTTAGACATGTAAATAAGAAGGAAGTTCCTACAAACTAATTTTTTTCTGTGCCAATGAGGAACTATTCATTTTAATAAACACCCTTGCTAATGCCACCTGCTCATGGAGATTGGACTCTTAACCTGAGCAGTGTAGATAAAGTGCCTAATAGAGTGTCTAGTCATTGAAATAGTGTGTGCTAGGGACTGCTCCTAGTAGGCAGCATGGATGTGACTGATCCAGATTTAGTTCCTTCTACTCTTTGTAGTCCTCCAGTACTGTCCCATCAGGCTGTATCCTCCTAGACTGTCTTGCTGTCTCATGCCATACTCCATATGTAGCCTCCTCACTTTCATCTTACAGAAATTTTAATTTGATCAGTTGTCACACAACCTTCACATAATTTCAGACATTTTGAATTGATACCCTCCAACCCACTCCCCAACAATAAAAATAATGTCTCCTGGTGACAGAGACTCTACAAGTGTTTCAGAGGAGATCTAGAGTCAAGTGTGATGTAGCCATGCTGTGCAACTGCCAGAGTCAGAGACCAGTCTCTGACCCTCTTTTGTTTATGTGGATACACATCAACACCGGTAAGATTTTGGAATACTGTCCTAAATATTTACATCTGATTCTTGCAATTTCCCCAGTCTTTTCTACATGATAGTAGAAGTTACTTCATCCACTTCTTTCTCTACTTGCATTTTTTTATTTTCTGTCCACCCAGCTAGAGTATCTTAGGACTATTTGAAAAAAAAAAAAAATCCTGAAAATAAGCAGCTGTTCCTTGAGCATCTTAAACTCAGCCTAAGATGTTTTTTGCTATTAGATGAGGCATGTGATAAAGTTCCCAAAGTAAGACCTTCTTCATTTTTCTGTTTCCAATTTCTCAATTTATAAAATAGGAGAATTCTCTTTTACCTTCTTCAAATGATATTATGAAAATGTAGTTTTATTAATAAACACTATGTGTAATATCATTAAGAACTGTAGAAGAATTTGAAAATAATTTTTTTTTTCAGAGCAAGGCTTGAATCATCTACAGTAATATGGTAAGGCAGTATATACACAAATTATTCAAGAACAGTTCATTAAGCATTCACTGGTAAACACTAGGAGAAAATAGAAAGTGCTGTATGGAAGCCTGTGCCAAAATAAAGCATGTACATAAATTGCCTGAATACTAGTAGCAACAACTTTAATTGTGGCATATCTTATATTTTAAATAAAGGTAGTTAACCACTGTGACATTTACAAATGTGGTTTTAAGAATTTAAAAAATATGTACCTCCTACTTTTGTTGGAGTAGCACAGGTATTTTTCCATGGTCTTTTTATTTTTTTTAACCTCTCAGGCTCAGTGTAGAAGAAACTTAATATAACTTGCATTGAGTGTACATACCTCAACTTGTAGAATATATTAATTAGACGGTACTTCAAAATATTTCTAGTCCTACACTAGTGGATATAAAGGACAGAGTAATCAATGCCTATGATGACTTTTAAATGCAAAAGAATAGAGTATCTACTCAGATATTTTTGACCATGAAATGCCATGAATAGACTTTTGAGAGGTATATCGCTGGCATTGTGACAATAGTTCTCTCATCTGAAGGTATTTGTAAAAATATGAAACAAGTCTTACTGTATGTAAACTATAAGGATGAGATTAGATTTATACAGCATTTCAAGAGTATGTACATTTTATAAATATTATAACAGAAACATGCATGAGGTAAAATCACCTGCTTAATTTTATCCAGTGTCAACATCAAGATTAAAGTGTTCTAAAATATCAATCTTCCCTGTAAAATCTGTGACTAAATGACTGGAGTTATGTTTTGTATATGCCTAATCCTAATTTCTCTGCCTTTTTCAAGCAGTTTAATTATGTTCATGGACCTTTGTCACATTATTCACTTGGAAGGTCTTGATTATGCATTACACGTCAGCATTTCATAAATCGACATCCAAGATAAGCACTGCACTCAAATGTGAGATGACATTATTAAGTCTTAAAGCTCTAAAAATATATGGGAATCATAATACGAGGGGGTTTTTAGTTACAAATAACATCTAGTATTGAGGGATACTTTGCTTGTGTTCTATTGCACAGTTCAAAAATCGTTTTGAATAAAGAATGCTCATGGCAGAGCTGATAATGAGAACAATGCTGGGGATATCAATATACAGATTATTTTCCTAGAGGTTAAATTTATGAGAACCTTTCTCAGTTTATCACCTAACAATAACCCAACCTAAACATGTTTGGACACAGTCTTGTAGAGCATTCTACAGGTTAAACACTTCCTTTGCCTGCATGACATTCCACAGACTTTGGTATAGACAAATTTCATCCAGGGAAGTTTGAGAGTTTCTTTCTGTTAGATAATAGCTAGATAAAAAATAACCATGCCTGGATGTGTGTGTAGGAAGTAGGCTGCTGGTATTCCCATTCCATATAACAGTTTAAAGGCTTGTCAGGCTATAAGCTGATGTGTAATAAGCAACTCACTGAAAATCTGGCTACCAGATTGGACATAGTAGTTTCTTTACTGTCATCTATGTGAAATTTTGCTGGTGTTTCATCATCCCTGTTGATCTCATGTCTCCAATTTCTCCTCTAAAGAGCAAAAGCCTTGAACTCTGTTGCTGCACTGAAATGAGTCAGAAATGTGTGGAAATTGACACTTTAACCTATTTATTCCAGTGTTGGCCCAGAAATAGTTCACCTGCTATTCAATATTATATTGATTACTCTAAAATGAAAGTGTGCTAATTTAACTTTAACCATGGAATTCAAGATTAGCTTTGTGATGTGTGTCCCTTTATTGGGGGATGGCAAGTAGTTAATGCAAGACTGTTATGCTAGTGCTGTCATATTGTGGGGCTACCTGCTTAGTAGCCGAGACTAAAACTCCAAGACATATCTAATCTGTCTGTTTGGCATTTTTCTCTTGGTTATTATCTTCTGTCACATCTTTATGGCTTGTTTTTAAGGGCTGATTACTTTACCCATATGCTAAGTACCTTCAAGTTCCAACATTACCTGTATTTTCAATCAATGTCATATACTCTGATGAACCTGTAACTGGTTGTTTCCATGTCTGCAATGATACAGGTGTCTTGTGTGGAGCTTCATTAGTCCTTTGATGCCAAAAGTCCTACTCGGTGGCCTGTTGTTTATCTGCTGATCAAGTTACTTGAGTGCATCATTTTTTCCACTGCACAGTTACAATAGCTCAGCTGCTTTTCTGGCAGGAATG
>NW_010183640.1:51471-59461 GCF_000695765.1 Mesitornis unicolor
CACTGTTCGAAAGAGTGGACTTTGAATTCGGCCTAGAAGTAGATGCCAATTAAAGAGAAACACCTAAGTCAAGCAGACTGGGTTACCTCCTACTGGTTTTCAGAAAAATCTTTAGATTCTATGCATTATCACTGAAGCTATTTTCAGTAGAATGCATTGCCCCGCTGGGGCAAAGCTATTAAAATTTTCAATTTAAAAAGTACCTAAGTTAGAATGAAAGCCATACAAATACTGTTTTTCTAACCAAATCCAATATATATATAATCATTATTAACATATAGTAGAGTAGCATATCTTTCTATTAAAACAGAAATAAGAAATAACTTCTTTTCTTTGGAAAGATAAGCTCCAGGGTTTACGTGCATCTTGTGAACTGCTTTTTGCTGTTGGTATTTGCTTTATTTTTGCATTGTGGCTCACAGTTAGAATAAATATATGTTTTGCATGCTGTGTTCTTGATTGCAAACTCAGCTTCCTAATAATAGACGGTATGCCAGGATAATAATGGTAATGTACCAAAATGCTAACACATTCTGTGTAGGTGCAATTAACCATCTATGCAGATAGGCTATCAAATTACTGTTCTGCATGACTGTTGTATAATCAGATATCTTACAGGCTATCAAAGCCTTAGGTCAGGTTAACAGTGATAAAGCAATCTTCTTAGCCATTGGGTCTCAGAACAGTGTTTAGGCATGTGAAGCAAACAGTAAAATGTGTTGTGTTATTAAGGATTGGAACAGCATGAAAGGAAGAATATAGTAGGTTTCAGGAAATTGTAGGACAAGTTATGGGAAATTCTTTTGTGCATCCAATACTTAGGATGCCTCCAGGAGGTGACAAGATAGACAAAGGATGGTAGGATGGGTAAGACCAGAGAAGAGAAATGTGCCTTTGTCCTTTGTGATATTAGTGTTCACAGTAACTGGCCTATCTCTTTCATATTTTGTAGGATGAAAACAATGATGAAATTGCATGAAATTTCTCCTATCCTGGGTTCAGGCACTCAAATAAATAAATAGTGCCATTTGTATATAGTTCTTGCCTTTATGTTGTTGGTTGTGAAAGTTTCTTTGCTCTATTTTTGACGGCCACTTTTGAAATAAATAGAAATTATAAAGGTAACAAGTTCAAAAGACTTTTTTTCTTTTTGAATTTTCAATTTATAACTTTTTCCCTCATAACATTTTGGTGACAAGGAAATGAATGCAAGATTTATTATTTTATTGGTAAATGTAAATGAGAACAGAAAAGAGTCTGCTAACAAACTGAGTAGAGCATTCACTGCCAAGCTTAACTGGCAAATTAGTTGCAGTAGCACTAGAAAGTCCCTGCTCTGTGCCACAATGAAATTAAGTATTAGTTACCATTAACATGTGCACCACTTCTTGAGTACACCTGGTGTAAAGAAAATAAATTCTGTAATGGATAGCTTTCTCAAGAATTCAGTAATTGCTTAACAAAGAAAATTTTATTACAGATTTTCCTTTAAAATTACCAATGCTGTTATGAGGAATTAGAATACCAGATTAGATGGATCATTTCTTTAATTCAGCATACTACTGCTTTTGGTCTTTCATAGACCTTTAAGAAGGTCTACACATCTTTTTTACATCTGTAAATCATTTACTAAACCTTAAGACTTCATTTTTATGCTCAAGAATATGTATGAATTTTTAATATCAAGCTCAACCTCAAACACTCTATACAGATGTTACATAGTTACTTCAAGCTGAAATGTGTCTTCATATCCTTGAGGTATAAAGTGAAAAAGTCAGAATCCCCAGTTCTCTTTATTTTCCAGAGAGAACTTCTCACCATCACCTACCCGGACTTTGTGTTCATGAATAAGGTCATCTGAAGCTAGAGTGTTAGCAGAATACATTTAGCAAGAAGTGTTCTCATGGATTTAATCAGCTTTCTTTATTCAAAAGTTGTGACTCAGTAAACTTCTTGTGACTGTGTCTATAGTAGCTATTTTATCCTCAGTTTTTACATTTTAATTAAAATAATGAAACTGAACTATAAATAATACTTTAAATAAGTTTTAAAATGTAGATACATATACATAATAATACTTTATTAATAATTCTAATCAAGAATACGTTGAGATTTCAATACAATGGAAATATATATCACTCTATAGTATAAATTCTCTGTTTTCTGCAATACTAAATAAAGAATAACAACAGCCTTTGTTAGACAAGAGAGAATAGGAATGCAGTATTGTTTCCTGACCTAAAATAGGCCTTAATATTGCTTTAATATTATTGAAAGCAACTAGCATTGTGAATACTTTTGCTTAGGTGGGATGGGATGAAAATGGTTTAAAAGGTAAAGTAAAAGCCACATGTGCAAAATAAGGATTTCGCTTCCTACTTCACATTGGCCTGCAGGTGTTCAGCCATCTCCAGGAAAGTGGGCATCAACATGCATAAGAGTTACTTGGGAAGACAAACACCATCACTAGAATGTCCCCTCTTCCTCTTGCTTCCCCTGGCTTTATATGCTGAGCATGACATCATATGGTATGGGACATCCCTTTGGTCCTTTGGGGTCAGCTGTCCCAGCTGTGTCCCCTTCCAGCTCCTTTTGCACCCCCAACCTACTCTCTGGTGGGGTGCTGTGAGAAGCAGAAAAGACTCTGAGTAAGCACTGCTCAGCAATAATGAAAACATCCCTGTCTCTTCAATGCTTTTTTTACCACAAATCCAAAACATAGCACCGTATGAGTTGCTGTGAAGAAAATTAACTCCATCTAAGCCAAAACCAGTACAATTCTGTGTAAGAAAATTAGCAAAACACCTTTTTCTTATCTCAGGCCACATCTTCCTGTCTTTCTTTCCTGATGCCATTCTTTATAATGTGGTGACGATGGATGCCTTCTGTTGAAATGCTACTAAAAGGTCAGGAGTTGATAGACTTCACTAGTTATAGATAAATTGTACTTTTGTACAATTGTGCCTGATTAACATTAAATTATACCTTTGCCTTTGTAAGTTGCTGATGGAAAAGTTAAAATTGTGTCTTGATAGCCTATAAATAAGTGGGGAAAAAATATTTCTGTCAGTGGCAGTGTCTTTAATCTGTAAACCAGAAGTGAAACAAAATCCCACAGCTGGAAGCTAGGTAGAGACAAATCCTGACTTGCAATGAGTAAGGATGATTAATCATTGAAACACCTAGGAATGAGGGAGTACTCTGTCACTTGTAATCCTCAGATCAATACTGGATATCTTTCTAAAACAAAAGCTTGAGTTTAGCTGAAAACTCTGGGCTTGATACAAGAAATCCAGTAGTAGGCTACTTTGTATTTTCCTTTTTTACTTAATTTTATTAATTTAAATTATGTAATCAAAGCTAAATGGGCAATTAAGTATCTTATTTTGGGGATATAGAAGGAAGTAAGCATAAATATTTGAGTAGTTCTTCTGAATAAAATCTTGTTCTTCTGGTATGGACAAACAATTGTCTTTAGACTATTGTACGATTGTCAAGATAACCTTCTGAATCATACATTGATGCTTACACTGCTATCACCAGTACTCTGCTGAATTTTCCTTTTGGCTTTATCAACTGTGCTGTTTTTCTTAGACACAGGGACTGTAGCTGTAGCTGGTTTTGTAACAAAAAAACCAAGCTGAGATGTGATTTCAGCAAAGCTTAGCAGCATAGGCTTTCCACTTTTTACTAAGTTGTTTATTCCTTTCACAATTTTGTTGTTTGCTTTTAAATTATACATAGAACATAATTGGTAAATATCTGTAAGACAGCTAGAATCTCACTGGCTACATCCCTTTGTTTTTATTTCTCAGTACTCTGTACCTTTGATTTGCATCAGAGCAATTGTTTTGTTTTTTTCCTCCTTTCAACACAGTATTTCTCTGTGGATACTACAATATCATGTGCCCACATTGGAATTCTCCTATATTGTTTGCAAACTGCTAATAGGACCTGCAAAGTTTGAGTTTTCTTATCTTTTGTGCCAGGAACACTCATTTCAAAGTCAGTAACATTTGCTATTCATTTATTACAAGCACAGAATAGTTTTATTATAAGCCAAGTTTGGAAGAGGGGGGTACAGCTACACTGCAGTGGTCTTACGATCAAACTGAATGTTGGGTTATTAAGAAATATCCACAGAAAAGAGAGAGACAGGAATCTGGGAAAAATAAAATAAATGAGACACTGACAGCAAAATTGAATAGTAAACGAAACACCTGGAAATGGAAAAGACCTATCCATGCCATAATATTTCATTCCTCTGCTTGTAATGTGTTATTTTTCTGAATATATAACCTAATATTCTCTCCAATATAATTTTAAACATAAAATTATGCCTCCAGATTTTACTGAAAATATTTGTACATTGTGCCCTAAGCATATGAATAATTTTTGCCTCTTAGTGATTTCCATGATGTTTGTAAACCATTTCATAACAATATTCATAACAGGAGTGTTTCTTGCTTGCAATCATCCTGTAGTAATTCTCACAGCATCTGCATCTTTATGTCAACATGAAGCTAGAAACAAACCAAAAAGATATCTGTGATAGCTGCTCTGAACTAGGTATGGTCCAGTAACTTACAAGTTTTGAATTAAGCTGTAGTTTTGTCTGCCTTTTTCTCATCTGTAAAATGAGGTAACAGTGTTGTTCGAGATCATGGAGTGAACACTGAGGCATATAAGACTGTTAATATGCTCAGATGTAGCAATAAGGAAAGCCAGATAAATGGGTAGGCTCTGATTATATGGGCATGTGCGCTTGTAAAGAGTTTGAGGATGCATGGTAAGTTACTGACTTTAATAGGATGCACCTGAGTGCATGGCTGCCTTTGGACATCAGCACTGAACCCATCATAGTGACAGTTCAATGACAGAATCCAGGCACTGAAATACTCCAAGGAAGAAACAAGCTGCTTTGGATTATCTCTGTAGATATTCAGCCCTTGCAGGGCTTTTTCCCTTTTTAGCTATTTGCATTTACAGTGAGAGTTATTAAATATATTAAAAATACGAATTTGAGACAAAAAATAGATTTTATATCTTTTTTATCTCAGTTTTTTTGCGAGTTTCAATTATGAAATCATTAAAAATTTAATTTATCCTAGCTACTAAACATCCAAGTGTTGATGGTTGAGGTATGACCTTTTGTTTGTGGTTTTCTTAAAGCTACAGTCCTCCTGCAGAAGGTCACATTTTTACTGCTAAACAATGTGCAAGTACCATTTTAAAGGATGTTTTAGAAATACAGAGGACAAATTTACATTAAAACTTTGCTTCTGAAGTGAATTGCTGTAACTCTACTTGAAAGAAAGTTCTTTCTTTGGGGAAAAAAAACACCATTACTTTTATCACATGTTTACTGTCTCTTATCCTACTTTTCTAGTGCTAAAACTGATGACAAAATAGTTTTAGTTTAACTTATAGCTACCAGTTCTATTCACCATCTGAATATCATGATACAAAGGACAGAACAGAACGACTTTTCTTTTAATCCTTTTTCTTTCTCTTTCTCTTTCTCTTTTCCTTTTTTTTTTTTGTAAAAAGAGATTTCCCCCTGCTGAAAGATGAGTTGTTTGAATAGTCCTAGATCACATGCAGACTGTTTGCAACATTATGTATTATTATGTAATAAGTTTGGTGGAAGATTTATGATGAACATTCCCAAGTCACTTAAAATTATTTGAGAATCTGAAAGTGTGTTATACTTGATTTACCTATGAACAGCAAAAAGCATTTCTTGTAACTGGTAATACTCAAGTTCAGTGTCAGAAATTCATTACCCATACATGACCCAACGAACCAGACTAATTTTAAGGGAGTGAGAACTAGCATGGCCCATTTATTTCAGCTGTAGTAACTCTTAAACTAAGGGCAAAGATCTACTAACACAAATTAGCTTCCATTAGGAAGCTACACTATATATTACTAATGCTTGGATTTTATCAGAATGTCAAACATTAGATCTTCACCTCCTTTTCATCTTTAACTTCTTCTTTTGCTATTTAATCACAAATCATTCATTAATTTCCTTGCAGGGGAAATGCTATTATCTTTCACTTGAGTTATATTTTTAACAAATGGTTGGTGAAGTCTGATGCTGAGGTATTGATCTTGTAGGAAGAGTCACAGGGTGGGGTTCATATCACTAAGCTCAACACAAACATTTAGACATCTAGAGTCTAAACGTCTGTATCCAAATTATTTGTCCAGACACTCTTTATATTCAAAAGAAAGAAATAAGCACCTTCAAAGAGATCTGGGTAATTTTATTCACCTACTGCAGCAGGAGATAATATCCTCCTTTTTTCCGTCATTAACTGTAATGTGAAAATATTAGAAAATTTAGAAAATTATGTCTATAACTTTCAGTGGCTACTATATGGAAGTACAAAGTTTGGTGTGTCCAAAAATACAACTTTCAAATGTGTATATTTCCTTACAAAAAGGGTTTTTAAATTACATCTTTATAGATTATAATAATAGTTGTTAGTGTTTTGTAACCAAAGAAAATTATGACTATTCTTCAGTTGCTTGCTATGTTATTAAATAAATATGATGGTATTTTGGGTTAAATAGCATCTTCTCACCTAACTATTGTTCTAGCTTTTAGTTATGCCTTTGCTAATTTTTCAAAGTAATGAGAATCGAGAGCTTAGGAGGGCAGAGTAGGAAAATTCATAAACATTATTTTTAAGAATAAATAAAAAGAAGGTGGCATAGTATTTCAGCAGGCAGGTTACTAAGCCAGTGAAGGTGATTTAACTATTAGCTAAACACATCTGTATAGATTGGGGATTTTAAGCTGAGGCACAGGAAATGCTGGCTTACACTTTTCAACTAAGATGTTTATTTAAGAAAGGGCAAAACATTTCATGGTGATATGAAAAATGACCCTGAAATTCATAGTCCTGACTATCCTTCTCATATTACTCATATGCCTTAGGACAGTGAACTGCACCAGTGCATGATCGCTACAGCCCAGATTGCTTCCGATCATGATATCTCTGATTAGCTCACTCATTTTGTCCCGTTTTATTCCTCTGTCCTTTGAGAAGCTGGAGTGAGTGAGCAGTTCACTATTAAACAGGGGAGATTTCTGTGGATAGGCTAAAGGAAGAAATGTGATGCAAGGCAGGGTTAAGGTTCATATTGTCTTCTGGGTGTCAGAGACACAGAAACTGTGTTAAGGTTTGGGCATGTTCAAAAGTCTGCAAGAGGAAAGAACAATACTTATTGTGACAAAAGATTACTTCTGTTTTGTCAGAAGATGTGATACTCGATAAGGAGATGTTGCTAACAAAACAGAAAGAAAAGATACAAGCATGAAAACCCTGAAGTATAACATTGCACTGGTTTTAATAGAGAAGAACAGGCTCTGATAAAAGTAATGTCATGCTGTAAAAGAGATTGCTTGCTGAAACCAGTTGAAACGACTTATTTGTATCACAGGTTTTGTTGAGCAAGAGCTGCAGTTCTGACCAGTCCTGGATGTCCTCTAAACTATTGATACTACCTTATTTTTGCCAGTCTATCACAGAAGGTTCACTTCAAATTGTTTCCCCATCTCTCACAATGTCTTTTTCCTCCATTGATTTGAGATCAATTTGACACTTGGTCTGCTGATTCCTACAAGGCCAAATCTATGTCAAAAAACAGTTTAATTATCTCTTTCTAATCAGTAAACTGGCAGGAAGTTTTTCAACTTGTCTTCTCATTTCTTTTAGTCATCCATCTTTACTTTCCAAAAGACTGGTGTAAGTCTCTTGAGGCACCTAGTCTCAAATCAGTCAATATGCTGCATCATTGCTTTCTTAAATCTGCCATACATTGTACCTTTCAATAAGATTGATAGCACATGAACATGGTAGTTTTGAACTTTGGCTGTTCTTGAAGGCTATAAATAATGGAAGCAACAATCTATTCTGCTCCGCTCTTCTGTGTGCAAATAGAAGAAGCAGAAAAAGACAATGGTCGGGTGCAGAGG
>NW_010183641.1:0-13340 GCF_000695765.1 Mesitornis unicolor
AGCTGAAATATTTAAGGAGGCTCGGTGGGAGCCGCGTCTCCGTAGGAAAATCTGGGGAGTTCTCCACCAGGGAAAATACTTCAAGTTTTCACGGGCTCGGAGTGAAATATAGAAAGCTTCGGTGGGTGTCGCTTTATTTAGAAGCGGGAAGGGAAAGGCAGTATCGCCTGAGCTTTTTCTTGAGTCTTTAATGCAAACACCTATTGCAAAACGGTGCTGCTACAAATAAAACAGTCAAGGATTTCTAAATTGCTTTAACATTAGAGTCTCCCTGATGCTTGGTGGTGGTAATTTATTGAGGACGTTTCTCATGAGACAACTGTAACCTCCCAAATTGATTAACTTGGGCACGTTAACATCGTTCACACACCCTTCCCCTCATAGAAATAATTAAGGCAAATTTAATTTAGAGCGTGGGCTAGAAGGGAGCTCTGTGGAACAGTAATTACCAAATATTCTCATTTTAGATCAAACAATATACGTATATTTCAGAGCCAAAAAATACAGAAGTCTCCAGACTTGCTCAGTTTCTAGACTGCATCGTTTTCTTTCAGCGCTAAGAGACCCCTTTTTATGAATGGTAGGTTTTGCTCAATTGAAGAGGCTGGGCTCTTCTGTGTTCCTTCTTAAAATCTGTGGGCTAGAGGGTGCTGCTGAGCACTTGAGTAATCTCCCTGACAATGCGGAGAAGACAGACTTTTTCGAAAGGTGTGGTTTGAGCTTGTTTAAGCATCTGTTTGAGAACTGCAGTGCACAAAAAGCAAGATCATCCGATGACTTATAATTTAAACACAATTACGCTTGTGTATAATTTTTTAGTGCGTAGGCTAGAATGTAAAATGCAGACTTTAAACAAGATATTGCAGAGTACCTCATGCAAGTAGGCAGGTTATCTTTTGGAGACGAGTTTAATGGCTTTTCAGCAACTTTAGACTTTGTCTTTTTTGTATGAACCATTTCTTTGAATAGATTGCACCTCATCATAATTAGGTAACTTCCAAAGACTCTAGAAACTTAAATTCTACTTGTGCTACATCTCTACATTTTTGAAAGTTGCCTTTATAACATCTCGGCAGCTGAATAAAGACTTGCCAGCTACATCAGCTTTTATCTGTGCTTGTCTTTGCATCTTTTTAACAGCACATTATCTACTCAATATACTCCTGAAGCCGTCTTTGTCTCTGACAACACATGAGAAGCTATTTCCAGTATGACTGAGAGGGCTATGCTTTTAACAGAAATAATGGTCTTATTATGAGTGAGAGGTTATAAAAGGTTTAGAGCCATTCCTAGCATAGCATAAACATGCTTACCAGCTTCTTATAGATCTTGGAGTGCACACAATCATGCTTGAACCTGTGAGAAGGGGACACCCTGAGAGGTGTTTTCTTCTCTCCCCAGAAGTGCTACTTTAGCGGTTGGTTCAAGCAAGATTGCTCAGCTACTTAACTTCAAACTAGTGAGGGGGAAGGGAGGAAGAGTCATATTTGATGTTGTTTTGTGTCTTGGATAGCAACAGGCAACTTAAACAGTCTAGTCCACCTTTTTTTGTACTTGGGAACTGAAGATTTGGGTGACCAGAAATTTGAGGTTTTTCCATTTGGTGGGAATAGAAGCGTAACCTTTTACTAGAATATATTGCTTCTCACTTAATGTATACTACTTTAAGAAAGCATCTCAGCTAATCCCTCAATTTTATTACCTAATTTAAGTGCTGGAGACTTTCACCTGTAGTGGTCACATTAGTTTCGGTCTACACTTACCCTAGACATGCTGCACACAGACGAGTAAGGACAGGATAGGTTGACCTGCTCAGTCAAAAGCTGGGAGTGTCCTGCGATCCTATAGCCCTGCAGCCTCATGTGAGGAGAGGGTGGGTGAATGGGAGCAGCTCTTTTGGGCTCTCATGCTGCTGGTGAAGGTGTCTCACTGCTGTGTCTAATATGACATGTTTTACGTTGCTGCTATGCTCTTCCTGCCTAAGACTACGGGAGCTGGCCCAGTCTCTTGGCTTGTCTTAGCTCCTGCGCTGTGGAGCGAAGCAGACGTGCTTCTGCTCTTGCTTCCTGCTGTATATGAAGGGCCTGAACTCGCTTTCTGCAGTTGTTAGTTCCTCCTGCCACCTTCACAAGGTCTCGTAGAATTCCCCGTGTGATGCTTCACATACTTCTGTGTTGGGGCTTCATGTGTGGAAGAATCCATGCTTCAACTTCCCTGCTTCTGAGTGGGTCGCGTGGTTTGGGCACGGGTCTTTTTGCCACTTCACCTATTCTGCAGAATCTTTATTTTCATACCTCTGTGTCCCTAGAGCAGATGCTAACCTCTCAATGTACAGCTTGTTTTAATGTTACTTCTAGCCAAAATGGAGGTTGCTGGGTGTCTTCCTGCCCCAATTTCTGTTCTACTTCTGAGCAGTCGGGATCCGTAAGAGTTTAGTTCCCTGATGGCTTCTGAATGGAATTTCTTTGAGTCTCGCTGCTTTACAGCTGGGTTCCTTTTTCCCCAGAGAGCCTGCAGACATTACAAATTCTGCCTACATCGGCTTCCCCAAGCTTCCCTAAGCTAAGTGGGAGGAAGTAAATATATTGTGTGGGTACTGGGGAGGCAGAGCTTGCCTGCCCAAAACGAGTAGTACAGAGTTGTCAGACTTTTCTACTTCTGTCTTTCTTGTGTGGTACATGACATGATGAGACCTCATGAAGAGGGGAAGATCTTAAGGCAAATGCTTTTGCAGTGCTCAGATCCATCTTTACACTTGCTCTTTCCTGATCTGTTACACACTAGGAGCTGAGGTGTAAAACTTGAAACAAATGTTAATGCTACTCATACTCAACTGCAGGCTGTGCAAACTGGCCTGTGAAGTAAGATGTGAGTTGACCTGTGCTCAAGTTGTTTTTTGTTTCATGCCTGCTTCAAAAAAAAAAATATAAGCCTGGAACATAATCAGGATGTTAGTGTGGAGTTAAAATAGATCATCAGAGCAAAGGTTTCAAAATACAAACCCAACGAAACCCAAGCCAAATGCGAGTTGTGCATAGCTGACAAATGCGGGGGAATTCCTCCTCAACCCTAAATGCTGGCCATGACTGATAATGGATGGTCTGAAATAATGAGTAAGAGCTGCTATGTATACCCTGCATGTGGTGAACAAAGGAATAAAACTCTGCATGGCAGCAGATTGGGCTCATGGATTTACTAATATATTGTGTCCATGATCACACATTCAAAAGAGTAACTATTTGTTGTTTATGGCCCTTGCATGTCTTCCTCCCCCATAGGCCCCTAGAGATCATAAGTAAAACAAAAGTAGTTTCTTGGCCAGTTCTTTCTTCCTTTGGGAATACCTTTGTTATTTTTGGGGAGGGAGCGGGTGGAATGTGAATTTATAAGGGGTCAGTGGAAAACTTATCAGTAAGCTTGAATCTGTTACATGGAGGTCTACATGGCTATTGCAAAACCTAAAGGATCCACAGACTCAAAGGGCTGAAAAATCCCTATTCTGTTTTTAAAATAATTTTTAAAAGCCCTACCATTTCTGGAAGTCTTCTCGTTTTTAGGAGTTTTAGCTATTGAAACAGTCACATCGCAGAGATGTGTCTTAACAGTTGTCAGACACGAGGAATTTTAAAAGATCTCTAAGAATGGAAATAGCTTTGGGAAGGGTTAGATGCTGTATTAGCTTTGTGGGCTTTTCAAAGTCTTCACAGAAATTCAGCAAGGAAACCAAGCTGCTTCATATTCCAAAAGCAAATCAGGAGGTCAGAAAATCCCTGTACAGTGTTGTGTAACTTCCTTGCCTTATACAGTGCAAGGCAGATGTATTTTCTGATGGCTGTATATATACACTTTTCTTATGTAAAATTTGACTTTTTCTTGGAAGATACAGCTTTAAAAAGGGTGACTTCTGTGGGTAATAGCTGTTGCAGAGGATGAGAAGGTGACAATGCAGGGTTATTGGTTATCTTGTAACACGTTTTAATATGGCTTGGGCTCTTAAGTGAAAGGTTCTGGGAGAGCCCTTGCAGCTATTGCATCACTTGCCAAAAATAGCATCTTTACTGCATAAGGCAGCCTGTCTGCAGTGTGGATAGGCTTGAGAAATTAGTGCTTCTCGTGAATGATGTTCAGTCATTTTTGCTTCTCAGCTAAGCAGGTTTTTGGTGTAAATTTTAGAGGCAGAATCAAGTCAAAGGTTTTATTTTGTCTCTGAGGGCGGAGTGAGTTTGAAAATAGCAGTGTCCACAATTCTGTCTGCAGCATGATTCTAAAAATACATTTTTAAGCTTACTGAAATTATAGCTTAAAGACACTGATAAATATATTCTTATTTTGTAATTGTCTGGGGAAGGGAAGAAAAAAGCATCGTGCAGCATGAGGTAGTCTGCTGTTCTCATCAATCACTTAAAATTTGGGAGTGTTTTTTATTTAATTGCAATTAAATAGTGCAAGCCAAAGTATAATGCTAATCTAAATTCTTACTAAAAAACCCACAAAACCCAAATCACTTCCCTTGAAAACAGAAGGTGTGTTCTACAGTGGTTTTTTCCCTTTCTTTTATTCTGAAATCTTAGTCAAGATGTACCAGCAAGGGAGTGTGTTTGTATTCCAGTGGTGTTGCTGAACCAGACAGGTCTGCAGCACAGTATTTTATTTTTAGACTCTAGGTTGCCATTTTTATCCTGTAAAAAATATTCATCAGCGTCTGGGTGACAGGCCATCAGTTTTTATAAATGTGTCAGACCACGTTTTTTCCACCTCTCTCTCTGCTTCTCCTTTTATGTCCTGCTGTATACAGTTCTTTTTTGGGGGGTAAGGGAGAAGGGGACCGAGGGTGTGGATTTTAATTCAGGCATTAGATTTTTCAGTTCGCAGATCTTTAGCATCACATGGTTCATTCATCTTCTGTACCCAGCTGCTTACGCAGCTTTGCTTATTGTCTGCAATGGGTGAGCTGTTCTGGTGCACAGAACTGAAGGCACAGGAAAGGGCGAAACAGGTTTGCTGCTGGACTGGTTGCCTCAGCTGCCCTCTCTGCTTTCCCCCAGAATACCCTGATGCTGTGCTATTGAGAAATAAAAGCATGGTTTTGGGGTGCTTGTTAGGTATAAAACTACTTCCCGGAGAAGCTACTGAAGATCTCTCTGCAATAAATTTATGTAGGTCAGCTGACTTCTAAAAATAGAAGTGGGGAGATCTCTGGTCTGAGCTATTGAGAAGTGGCCAGTGCATGGCAGCAGGGGCTCCGAGTGGAGCAGTTTTAGGATGGCGAGGCAGTGACTCTCACTAAGTGTGAATCTATAGCACAGATTTATTCTCATGGCAGGAGTGCCATGTGTTACTGTTGCTTTCTAGGGTGCTGGACTCATGCACCTCCATAGTGCAGTTGCCCTGCATATGAGTGGAAAGCCTGAGGCTTTCGTGAAGACCTGCTCTGTGGAGTTTTGAAGAGCCATCTCAGTTGGCAGGGAACTCGGCCTGGACTGCTGTCACCACAGCAATTGGTACTGCTGCTGGGTCCTTCCTTTTCCCTTGAACCCAAACATGGAGATGTTGCTGTAGCAGTGATAGTTACTCAAAAGCAATCTTCGTAGTTGCTTTTACTGGTGTTGAGGAAGAGTTGTTGCTTATGGGAGGTGGCAACCAGGAGCAGCTTGCTGCTGGCACCAGGGGGGACCTGCTTCGGAGGGGCGATGGGTCTCATTATGGTCTCACTGCATACTTAGGTTTCATCCAAATGATGGGAGATGTAGAATCTCAAATGCTAGAAGAGGCTTGAGAGAAACGAATGAAAATTGTGTAAATACTCTTAGTAGTAGTTGAAGATCTGAGTCAACTCTGTCCTGATTAGTTTTGATTTATTTATAATTGTAAAACTTTTGAAGTCCTGGGAGCACTAGTACCTAAGATGGCTTGTTGGGGCAGGGCCGAACTTAAGTGTTGTGATAAGCAATGATAGCTATTCACAAATGTAAAAACAATAAAATTATTGGGATGGTTGGTTACTGATACTTTTTGGGTTAAAAATGGAGATTCAGTATGCTTAGGCTGTATGTTAAGCCTTCTTTAAGGGGGAAAAATGGATTGGATTTTGATCTTAACTTGGAGATGCACTGTACATTGAGACCTTCTTAAGGGAGGATTCCTGGGTACAATCGTGCACCTTTTGTGTATGGGAATATAATATACTGAGCATGTCGTGTGACTTAACTAGTAACCTCCCTGAGTGTGTATAATTAAAAAGTAGCTTATCAAAGGTGCACTTTATCATTCTTATTTCTGCTGCATGAGATAATGGAATGCTATAGAATCATAAAATGGATTGGATTGGAAGGGACCTTTAAAGATCATCTGGTCCAACCACCCTGCAGTGAGCAGGGACATTGTCACCAGATCAGGTTGCTCAGAGCCCCATCAAGCCTGACCTTGAATATCTCCAGAGATGGGGCCTCCACCACCTCTCTGGGCAACCTGTTCTGGTGATCTGTCACCCTCATATTGAAGAACTTTTTCTTAATATCCAACCTAAATCTACCCTTTTGTAGTTTAAAACCATTATTCCTTATCCTATTGCTACATGCTCTAGTGAACAGTTCTTCCTCAGATTTCTTATAGACTCCTTTCAGGTACTGGAAGGTTGCTGTAAGGTCCCCCCGGAGCCTTCTCTTTTCCAAACAACCCCAACTCTCTCAGCCTGTCTTTGTAGGAGAGGTGCTCCAGCTCTTTGGTCATCTTTGTGGCTTCCTCTGGACCTGTTCCAGCACTTCAGTGTCCTTTTTGTGTTGGGGACTCCAAAGCTGGATGCAGTACTCCAGCAGAGTAGAGGGGCAGAATCACCTCCCTCAAAGCTGCTGGCCACATTGCTTTTGATGCAGCCCAGGAGTACAGTTGGTCTTCTGGACTGTGAGTGCACATTGGTGGCCCTATGCCTTTCTCAGGGTTAAAACTTGTTTTTCCTTCTGCACAGATAGGTAGCTGTCCTGATTTGTAACATTCCTTCCTAAAAATGTTTGCATGTTAGGGTTTGGAATACCCCTAGTTGGGGTACCAATTTGACAGCAAGTAGGGTGAACCCAGCCTGGCTCCCACCTGGGACTGTGGGCTGTGCTGCAGGGAGGTGCAGTGCTGCGTGAATGCATGAGTCCGAGGCATTCCTCTTCTCTCTGGGAGGCTGAAAAGCTCCATTTGGAGGCACCCAGTGGTTCTGTGGGAGATGATTTGGGTCTGCATGGGCTCATCAGCCGAAAGCTGGCAGCTGTGTTATGTGAGAATACATGCCTAAGGGTGTCTGTAGTGCTCTTTCTTCTAGGAGGCCTCCTACCTGTCTTTCCCAGGGGATGTTTTGTCTTGGGCACAGTGATCCTTGTTGCAGACTTAGATGCTGTGAATGTTTATCATCTTTGGCACAAGGCAAGGTGCTGATGAAGGTGGTAAAGAAGTGCCCAAGCAGTTCTACGGCTTGGGGTTCACTGGAGCTGGAAGTTAAGAGGAAAAATCAGTTTCTACAGTGTCAGTTTTTTTCCTGAAGTAATCCTGTGCTTTCCAGTTTGTGTATTTTGTGGGGTTTTTTGTGTATTGTTGGAGCACTGAAATTCTACTGTAACTTACATTCAAAATGGAGATTTTAATTCAGGAGATAAAGAGCATGGCTTTTCTAATAGATGGAATATATTTAGACTGTTTTGGTATTTTAAATTGTTTAATTTTTTAATTCATTTGTGTCCTGGTTTACTAGGACAGATTTTTAGTCAGTTTTCTGTTGAGGAAAACTGATTTTGTAAGGACTACAATGCTCTATTTCATGGGAACAAAGCAATAAAACTTTGTTACAGGTTTCAGCTAATGCTGGTATGTGATGATCAAGGCCTTCAGAAGTCTTGAGATAAACAGGTGCAGAGGCTGGGGAGAGCAGAAACCCAGGGGAGCTGGCCCCATGCTGATCCCAGGCTGGCCAATTAATACTATAGCATACCACAGATGTCACATTAACTATGAATTGGGGGGTTGCTGGGGATGGCCTTCTGCCCTCCTCTTTCTCCCTCCTGCCCTCCTCTTTCTCCCTCCTGCCCTCCTCTTTCTCCCTCCTGCCCTCCTCTTTCTCCCTCCTGCCCTCCTCTTTCTCCCTCCTGCCCTCCTCTTTCTCCCTCCTGCCCTCCTCTTTCTCCCTCCTGCCCTCCTCTTTCTCCCTCCTGCCCTCCTCTTTCTCCCTCCTGCCCTCCTCTTTCTCCCTCCTGCCCTCCTCTTTCTCCCTCCTGCCCTCCTCTTTCTCCCTCCTGCCCTCCTCTTTCTCCCTCCTGCCCTCCTCTTTCTCCCTCCTGCCCTCCTCTTTCTCCCTCCTGCCCTCCTCTTTCTCCCTCCTGCCCTCCTCTTTCTCCCTCCTGCCCTCCTCTTTCTCCCTCCTGCCCTCCTCTTTCTCCCTCCTGCCCTCCTCTTTCTCCCTCCTGCCCTCCTCTTTCTCCCTCCTGCCCTCCTCTTTCTCCCTCCTGCCCTCCTCTTTCTCCCTCCTGCCCTCCTCTTTCTCCCTCCTGCCCTCCTCTTTCTCCCTCCTGCCCTCCTCTTTCTCCCTCCTGCCCTCCTCTTTCTCCCTCCTGCCCTCCTCTTTCTCCCTCCTGCCCTCTTACATGTCTGACATCTTGAGAGGGACTTATTTACTGTCCTAGCCCTGAGGACTACTCCCCCACAATATTGACTGAATATAACTCTTTTATATTAACATTGTTATTAATACTAGTTATTATTATTGTATTAAGTCTATATCTATTTCAACCCATGAATGTCCTTTTCTGATAGAGGCTCCCATCAAAGGATTGCCTGAATGTCTGATCTTACAAATTTTGTTGCATCTGTTAGCTTTACCTGTTTAATAAACATATAAAATAACTTGACAATCTACAACCTCAATTTAAAGGACAGAAAGAAAGTTAAGCAAAGTGATCAGCAGCATTGCTTGCCATGATTAGGAGATGGTGGAGAAAGCACCAAATCCCAAACTAGCAAGTCAGTTTTAAAAGGAACAAAAGGAGATGATATTGTCCCATGCAGGATGTAGTTCAGATGTGTTCCTGTTACAGTCTGCATTAGATGCTGAAGGTTTACATGGATTAAAACGAAAACCATGAAATACCTGGATAGCTTTTTTCCCTGTGAACTTGTCCCAGATTACCTGCTGTAGTCCACCAAATCACAGAGGTGCAAGGTGGAGACAGAAGTGTCTTGGAGACATATCACAATGTGCTTAGCTGCTTCTTAAATTCTCCCCTCAGCACCTATTACAGACCACTGCCAGAGACCAAGTCTTGGGTTAGCTGGGTCTCTGTTCTGAGGTCTGTTCTTGTGATAAAACTGTTACACTATGAGGAAGCTTGTCTACACTGTTTTTTTTTCTCTCACTTCTGATCTAGATAGTTGGATAAGTGCAAATGGAGGGAACAGGTGAATGACGACAGGATGTTTTTATGAAGTTACAGGTTTTTTTTTCTAATGACCTAATGCATCAGGATGTCTCATTTTCATACTGAATGATAAATTATGCTTGAAATGTACCCAAATCTTCATTTAAAGATTTCTTCAGTACTTCATGTTTTGTGTAATTCTGAATAGTTCAGGTCCTAGTCATGAAGCTGTGAAAGGTCAACCAGTTTTTCAAAGGTATAGAGAAAAGGTTGTATTTACCACTGCGTTCTGGGGTCTCTTGACTTGTACAGCAAAAAAAAAAAATCTATGAAATTTCGTGCCTGCAGTCTGATCTTAAAAAGCTGTTGCTTCTTTTCATGCCCCAAATGTTTTGGAGACTTGTGTCCTCACTGGGAATACGGAGATGCTTAACTAAGATGATTTGAGTTATTGTCAGCACAATAAGGGGTTCAGATCTTCATGAAACCAGTCTCTGTTCTCTTAGGACCACTGTGCATGTGTATTTCATATCACTTGTGTCTCACATCTCTAGCTGCAACTAGCCTCTCTTTCATGAAGGGATGAGCAGAGACACTGGAAGCCAAACTGTATATGGAGATGGGGAGGAGAATAAAGGAGGAATTCTCTGATGGCCTCTGACAACCCGAGGAAGTCTAGGAGCATGTGATTAATAGAATGTATAAAAAACAATCAACAAAATACAGTCAGGCTTACTTGATTTCCCATTTTCCTTCTGATCCATTAAATAGATAGTAATGAACAGATTCTTGTTGCAAGTTTGTAGTTCCATTTCCAGACTTAGTCTGTCTGGTCCTGCACTACTGTCTTGCACCTTAGAGCTCCTCCAGCAGGTCAAGTTCCTTACCCTTACTGTGCTCTTCAGAGTCAGAAACAGTATTTTTTTTTCTCCTTTGAGATATCCTAATTTCCAGTCTTAACTATGACAAACATATATATTCTTTCCAGCGTTAACCTAAGCTTTTCCTGGTAGTTACCCTACATGAGCTTATGAAGAGCAAACAAAACCCTTTTAAACTTATCTCCCAGAACAGGTAACTCTTAGTCATCTTAGCAGCTCTTTGGTTTGTTTTTTTTTTTTTTTGCAGCTGTTCCTATTTAAATTACTTAATGTATTATTGCTTTCTATTGCTATGGGAAGCACCTCAGTGGATGCAATCAGGTTATATAAGTTGTCTTCGTAGCTGCATCAGAATGACAGGTTATATTTTATACTTGGTCTTTGTACCCCAGCTACCTTTCTTCCATGACCACAATGGTCACCTCAGCTCTAAGCAAAGTTACTCTCAAGTGTGTGTCTTGACATCTGGTACTGCTACGTCACCATGTACTATCTGGCAATATTATGTTTTTATTACCTAGTCTATAAAACCAACTCATTCTTTGTGGTGTGACGCTGTGATCCCTTCCAGTAGCTACGTTGTCTGTGAAGTTCATAAACTGTCCCCTTCTTTGCATGGTGGTCACTTGTAACAGTGCTGAGCAGGATTTATGCTGAGATTAGTTGCTGAGGAGTATAACTGGTAGTTTGTATCTGTCCTGATAAACTTCCTATTTTTTGTTTTGATTTGTGATTTGGTTTTTTTTTGGTCTGAACCATTGTAGATGCTTCTGTAAATGCCAATACCCTCAGCAGTTTTGCAGATGACACCAAGCTGTGAGGTGCGGTTGACATGTCAGAGGGAAGGGATGCTGTCCAGAGGGACCTGGACAGGCTGGAGAGGTGGGCCCATGAAGTTCAACAAGGCCAAATGCAAGGTCCTGCACCTGGGTAGGGGGAATCCCAAGCACAAATACAGGCTGGGCAGAGAATGGCTCAAGAATAATCCTGAGAAGGATTTGGGGGTGTTGGTCAGTGAAAACTCAACATGAGCTGGCAGTGTGCACTTGCAGCCCAGAAGGCCAACCACATCCTGGGCTGCATCAAAAGAAGTGTGGCCAGCAGGGTGAGGGAGGTGATTGTGCCTCTCTGCTCTGCTCTCGTGAGACCCCACCTGGAGTACTGCGTCCACTTCTGGGGCCTCCAACATAAGAAGGACATCGAGCTGTTGAAGTGGGTCCGGAGGAGGGCTGGAGCACCTCCCCTCTGAGGACCGTCTGAAGGAGTTGAGGCTGCTCAGCATGAAGAAGAGGAGACTCTGGTGGGACCTTATTGCAGCTTTGCAGTTCCTGAAAGGGGCCTACAGGAAAGCTGGGGAGGGACTTTTCACAAGGGCAGGTAGCGATAGAACGAGGAGGAGTGGTCTTAAACTAGAAGAGGGTAGATTTAGATTAGATATTAGGAAGAAATTCTTTACTGTGAGGGTGGTGAGACACTGGCACAGGTTTCCCAGGGAAGCTGTGGATGCCCCCTCCCTGGAAGTGTTCAAGGCCAGGTTGGACAGGGCTTTGAGCAACCTGGTGCAGTGTGAGGTGTCCCTGCCCATGGCAGGGGTTGGACTGGATGAGCTTTAAGGTCCCTTCCAAGCCAAACCATTCTATGATGATATGATTCTCCAGAGTGCTCCTGATGATATTCTAAGATTCTTATGCTTGGTCCCAGTCACCTTCACAGTCATGGTTTCTTATGGTCGTCATATAAAATTTTCTTTTGCCTTGTAGGTCTGGAGCATTATTCTTGTCTAAACTGATCACACTTTTTAAAAGTTTAGTACAGTTAGCCTTTTGATTAAAAATTGATCTAGCTCTGCATTTTATCCCAATCTCCACTTTTTTCTGTGCTTGTGATTATTCTGACGCCTTGCATAGCTTTGACTTGAATGTGTCCATAGCTTGCCAAGATCACTTGTTATCCTCTTCTATTTGCCAGGTGTTGGGTTTGTGTTGCCATGTCACAGACTTAAATATTTTTTTTGCCTGTTACAAATAGATAGTGAAAGAGGAAAAAAAAATATCTCAAATTTCTTCTAGTGACTTCTTACTTCTTACACAGAGCCTTCTTTTAGCTTTGCAGGGTCCAAACCCAGAGGCCCTTCTAGTGGCTGCTTAGCGCCTTCTTAGAAAAACAACTTTTCTATGCATGTTTCCAGTGCCAAACACACTGAAAGCCTTCAGATTGTCAGTCCCAAGGTATTTGTTCTTCAAAACTTTCCTGTTGTATTCACCCTCTTCTAGAGGCAGAAAGAACCAGAAACAGTAATTTGAAGGATCTCTCTCTCTCTGTGTGTGTGTGTGTGTGTGCGCGCGCGTGCTTTTTTTGCTCTGCTTATGCTTGCAGTGCCAGTCAGCATCTGTCACGAATTTCACAATGATGAACAAATAAGAGCTTGTTTTTGCTGAATATTAATACTATGCAGTAACTCTCATGGTAGCATCTTACGAGCATGAGGCAGCTATAGCTTTTGCATATGCTTAAATCAACTTAAACAGCCTTGAACAGATGATTTGAACAACTTCCTTGCTGTTGCAGAAGTTAAGTTCAGGATACTCTTGGGTCCACCTGACATTTTCTGGATCAAAAGCCTTGAAAGCAGCAAAGTTCCTAAATTTGTAACAGGATGGGATGAGAGATTCTGAACATTTAAGACAGGAGGACAAAGTTCCCCATCTCCCAGATTCCTGTATCCGTAACACAGCAACCCATGACTAATATGAGAAAAAGACTTCATGACAAAAGTTTGAGTGTTAAGGCTGATGTACTTAATGCCTTCTTGCCACAGTCTTTAGTAGGAAAACCAGCAGTACTCTGGGTACCCAGCCCCCTGTGCATGAAGACAGGGATGGGAGGCACAGTGAATCCCCTATAATCCATGAGGAGATGGTTAAGGACCTGCTTATGTCACTTAGATATACACAAGTCTAAGGGGCCAGATGGGATCCACACAAAGGTCCTGAGGGAGCTGGCAGAAGTGCTCACCAAGCCACTTTCCATCACTTACCAACAGTCCTGGCTGACTGGGGAGGTCCCAGTC
>NW_010183641.1:13610-27908 GCF_000695765.1 Mesitornis unicolor
GCAGGCCTTTGACACCGTCTCCCACAGCATCCTCCTGGAGAAGCTGGCTGGGCATGGCTTGGATGGGCATGTGCTTCACTGGGTCAAAAACTGGCTGGATGGCCGAGCACAAAGAGTTGTGGTGAATGGAGTTAAATTGAGATGGAGGCCAGTTACAAGTGGTCTTCCCCAGGGCTGAGTACTGGGGCCACTTCTGTTTAATATATTTATCAGTGACATGGACAAGGGAATCAAGTGCACCCTCGGTAGGTTTGCAAATGACACTAAGTTGGGAGGGAGTGTTGATCTGCCTGAGGGTAGGAAGGCTCTGCAGAGGGGCCTGGACAGGCTGGATCAAAGAGGGAAGGCCAAATTGCATGAGGTTCAGTAAGGCCAAGTGCTGGGTCCTGCACTTCGGTCACAACAACCCTATGCAATGCAGGCTTGAGGAGAAGTGGCTGGAGAGCAACCTGGAGGAGAAGGACCTGGGGTGTTGGTCAACAGCTAGCTGACTATGAGCCAGCAGTGTGCCCAGGAAGCCAAGAAGGCCAATGGCATCATGCATAGCGTGGCCAGCAGGGCTAGAGAAGTGATTGTCCAACTGTACCTGGCACTGGTGAGGCTGCACCTTGAGTATTGTGTTCAGTTTTGGGCACCTCACTGCAAGGACATCTTGATGCTGGATTGTTTCCAGAGAAAGGCAACAAAGCTGGTGAAGGGTTTAGAGCACAAGTCTTATGAGGAGCAGCTGAGGGATCTGGGGTTGTTTAATATGGAGAAAAGGAGGCTGAGGGGATACACTGTCACCCTCTACTACTACCTGAAAGGAGATTGTAGCGAGGTGGGTGTTGGTCTCTTCTCCCTGGTAGCTAGTGATAGGACAAGGGGAAATGGCCTCAAGTTATGCCAGGGGAGGTTTAGATTGGATTTGAGGAGGAATTTCTTTACTGTAAGGGTTGTCAACTGTAAGGGTTGTCCAGCACTGGAAGGGGCTGCCCAGGGTGGTGGTTGAGTCACCATCCCTGGAGGTGTTTAAAAGATGAGCAGATGCCGTGCTCAGAGACAGGGTCTAGTGGCAGACTTAGGGCTGGATTGATGGTTGGACTTGATCTTAAAGATCTTTTTCAACCAAAACCATTCCATGACTCTTATGTGTGAGCTGGTAAAAGGGGCCACCCTGGAATTGGGAGAGCCCACGTAGAGGCAGTTGGAACTGGTGTTGCATAAGCATTGCTTGTGACTTTCATGAACTCTTCTTTATGGTTTTCTTGTTGGGATTTCTAGATTGCTTCTAGCGCTCAAGAAATCTTGAGAGTGTGCTGTCCAAAACCCTTTATTGCTGTAGTTCTGGATGAAATGGGAACTTGTCAGTGCTGCGATATTTATAGAATATTTTTCTACCTACAATCCTAGCTCCTAGACACAAGCTGTTACCAAGTAAGTGTTGTTCTGGGAATTAAACCTTTTTCTGCAGCTTGTTTTTTCAAAGCCTGACCATTAGGTGTTAGCTCCTTTATGTAGAAAAAACCCTTCGGATGAAAAAAAAAATACACAATTTCTAGGATTTCAGCTTGGGTACAGATGATCTTTCTGATGAGACTTCCTATTTCAGCAAGTTAAATTGAGAATAGAAGTGAAGTTTGTCTTATATTTGCACCACATTTTCAGCTTTTATTTAATAAAAATGCAGGGAGTTATTGCTGTCTTATTAACTTGCAGCCGGCATGCTTATCTTCTTTGTTCTTTGTTAAATATGAGCTGGCATGTGTTAGACTGCGTTAGCCTTCACTCTTTGGGACTTCAGTGGTTTCTAAATTTGGCATTGCTAAGCCGGTGCCCTGTTTGCTTGAATCAATTGGGGCTGCTATTTTTAGCAACAAAAGGGAATTGAAATAGCAATTTTCTTTCCATGTAATAGATCCCCAAGAGGAATACTGATGCAAGCTCTCTGTCATCCCATATTCTCCCCCTCCCCAAAAGCACTCAGACGAAAGGCAGCTGTCACGGTTTGCGGCTGTATTAATCTTTAATCAATCGAGTGTTTTCTGCATTCAGGTGTTCAGGGAAAAAAGGGTCACGATGAGGATCTGCCTAGAATAACTAAGCACTTGTGCATGGTCTGTGCTGTCAGAATTTGTGGGTAATGGCAGGGATAGACAGAGCAGCTAAAAATAGTATTTGCTTCCAGTGTTTCTGCAGTCTATTTTTGATGCTTGATTTTGATAAGGTTGATTGGGCTCTTACTAAAAATAGCCGTTCCTAGCATGCTGAGGACAAAAAGTGGAATATTTTTAACCAGCACAGACTAAAGTACTTTTGTTGGCTGGAGATAATCTAGAAGCTTGGTATTGGTCAAATGCCAGTGATTTATATAAATCTGTAATAAATGAAGCGCTGCTTGATGCTAAGCAGGGATAGTCTCTTCTCCCCTTGCCAGCTTTTGTTTTCCCCAGGAGCTGTCATATTCTTAATATAGCCTCCTTGTTTCGTAGCAGAAGAATCTCAAGTCTTCAGTTATTTATGTGTTGTGCTTTAAACCTATGCTAAGGTTATGTGCTATGAAGTTTCTCTCCACGGTATTGCTTTAAGAAGACACTACGTTCCTGGTCTGTTCTTTACGTTGCTATAGCTGGGTGCTGTGCCATGACAGACCCTCACTCGTGTCTGGGTTCAGCCGTGCAGGACAGAGATGGCTCATCTGTGTAAATGGAGGATGTAGCTGAGAGACCAGCTCTGCAGTGGCCATTTTGCCAACAAATGTGAATACCTCTCAGGGGATCAGAAATGTAGCTGAGCTGCCCACCTTGAGATCTGTTTGTCAGCTTTATTTTTTGGCAGGGAGAGTATAGGTACTTCTGAATTGCTGGACCCATATCTTTCTAGGAGGAATAACGTTATTAGTGGCTTGAGTTCTCCCTCCTAGGTAATGATGTGCATGAGTCCATCTGCAGTACTTCAAAAGACTGCCTAAAAACTCACACTTTTCTTAATGAAAACAGGAAAATGGCTGAACTGAAATGAATTTGTAGTTTGAATAGGCTAGTAGAGAAGATGCACGATAGTTGTTAGCTTCATTGTGCAGGTAGTCGAAGCAGTGCAAGGAGTGTGCTTGGTGCTGTTTGCTACCAGCAACATGGATAAAAGTATCCCATGCTTTTTCTCCATTAGGCATCTCCAAAAAGCTTATTTTGCCATGGAAAACATGTGTTTCTATCTGAAGGCAGGCTTGATCGCTTTAAGCTTTGTCTTCACTGTAGTCTAACCTTGAATTGGGGAGTCATGAATCTGTAATCTTGTTTCTGCATGATTGCTCTGCAGAACTGCAGGAGAATTTTCTATGCATGCCGTTGCTCCCTCTCCCTGTGTCAACCCTGGTCCTTGCTCTCGCCGTGAGACAAGATGATTTTTACATGCTTGCCTCATGCTTTACTGCACCATTCTTTGCTTTTGTTTTAAGATGTCCTGGCTGCATAAGAAGCAGATAAAAATGTTCTTTCTGGGCCTTGAGTATTTGTTTCACTGACAAAACAGACTGCCTTGGTCTGCTGGGTGCCACTTTAGCCCTGGCAGTAGAATGGTGGTCCCCCTTTTACCAGCAGGTAATGTTTATCCAGTATAGCTCTTAGGAGGTGGTAGATGTTTTTTAGGTGACCTCTTACATGGGAGGGCAGTGGCTGTTACTTCTTACAAGCAGAAAGAATATGTGAACTCCCTACACCATTGGTGGTACCTTATCCCATGCATGTTTAGCCATGGGCTGTGGGATTTCTAAAGGATGCAGATGCTATTGGAACCATTTGCATACTCGCCCTTCTGTAAGCCTTCTGGAGAAGAGTCTACGTTTTTAGCCTCTAAAGTCATGTAGCACTGGACATATTGATGATCTTCTAGACTAAAGTCACTGTCTGGTTATACAATGTGTTTCATAGGCTTGGTTTATGACTTTTTTAATTACAGGATAGCTGTTCCCTTTTAGTGCAAGGCCACGCATCTCACTGACTGCTGCGTTCATTTAACTTTGCTCTGTGTTTGTGAAGGGTTGCCTTGAATTTGGTACTGGACAGGAAATGATGCCAGTGCTTATGAACTGCATCATACCTGTTGTATCTGTGACAGCAGCTGTGAAACACAGTGTGGAACATCAGGAGGTGAAGTGGCTGGGCAGTATTAAGGTTTAGAGAGTCTGTGAGTTGCACCTATTGATAACTAGTACAGTAGTAGAGGCTATGGTGGAGTCCTGTATCTTAATTTGAAGAGATCATTGTAAGAGGTCAAAGATTAGTAAGTAAACTCAAAGAAGGTGTTGAGAAGTTGTTGTTTGGTGGTTTTGTGTGTGTATGTGTGGTTTTTGTTTTGTTTTTTCCTACCCTCCCCACACCATATAGGAAGCAAAATTCTGACACAGCTTTTAGGGCAAAGATGCTCTACTGCCCTAAGGTGGAGTTTTTGGTGATTTATGGAAACGATTGTATGATAATACTGTAATTAAAGATTTAACTACTGATCCTGAGTTCTTATGCAGATAACTTGTATATATGCAATGGCTACTGAAAGACCTACAATCTACATACGGCATAACCTCCTCAGCAGGGTGAGCAGATGCTGCCCCATACTGCATACTGCACTATCAAGGTGCAGAGACCTTGATACTGCACTGGAAGTTTCTCTTTGCACACTTACACTTTAAGGCTGTATCTGAAGCATTGGTGGGTTCAAAGTCAGTTATGTGGTGTACACTAGTGGCTAGCATGAATGGTGCTTTTAGGTGTTTTACTAGCTTTCCCACTTCTTGCCTACCATTTTGAACAGTATAGGGTCAGTTGGAATTTAAAACTGTTCATGCACAACTGAAATGAAAGCTGGAACTAGAGGATAAAACCCATGCATACATCTGTAACTCACTAAAACAATGATGATGCCAGTCTTACCCAGTCAAGAAGGTGTCATTGCACAGAGCAAGAGATGTTCCTTTCAGTGTGCTGGACTTACTAGGGCCACGCGATGTGGATTCGGTGACTCAGAACCAGGAGCCTTTGGGCAGGTTTTTCAGAACTGAGAAAAGATGTTGCAGTCTTGCACGTGTCAGCTCTGTACTTATACAAATGCTAGTTCCAAAAAAGCATACCTTGAGATAGAAATCTATTTTGGCTGCAGTCTGATGAAATACCTTGTGTCCAGAGCTGCTGAACATCTCCAGCCCAATGTGAGTGCATGCATTGATTTATTAAGAGTGAGCTGTTTTCAAAGTATGTAATATTATTGGATACCTTTCCTTTTTTTTTTCTTCCCCTTTCCCTCTGCACCCCTAAAACTCAGGGGAAGATGGATGTTGACTTAATTGCCTAAAATCAGCCAGTGCTTCAATACAAACTTCCTTTCAAGCAAACTTTTATTTGGTGGGCTCACACACGAGCTGCCTGGGCAGTTTTCTGGCTTTTCTTCTGGAGACGGCAGATGGCTGAAGTGGGAAGCTACTACAGTTAGTCTGACTACTGAGTAACTGTGTATGATCACGCTTGTGAGCTGGTGCAGCTTTCTTGTACAGACAATAACTTATTCCTACCCTACTTGCTTTGCCTTCTTTAAGCTTTGCCAATTGCAGTCAGTTTGTAACTTTTGTTGGAAGGCAGTCTGTAGAAGAAGCAGAATTTAAAAGTTTATTCCACACTTAGAGTTAAACTAGCTTTGACACATCAAGTTGATAGTAAAACTTTAGTTAAACTGCCAGAGCTTTGGAGTGGTTAAAACTGCAACACTTGGCTCCAGAGTGGAAACTGGGAATGAATATAATCAATATGAAAATTTTAAGTGCCTTGCTAATGCATGTGTCTTACCAAAACCTCCTTTTTTATTGCTCTCTCCTTCCCTGTAGCATATATACACTTCAGGTAATCGAAAACATGGAGGAAGTTAAAGTGGCTGAATCCTGACTGTTGTGATGTTTGTCCAATCAGTTGCCTTTATCCCACCTCTCTTCCTTGCTTTTGCAACGTGGAATCTAAGTGCTGCTCTCTGCCCTGGCAGACACACCTGTCTGGGCAGCCTTTCTGACCCACCAAACTGCTCGCTGGGATCCCATAAGTGGACAGTAACTGCAGCTCCCTGTCTGAGCTGGGTGCTGCTGGTCAGCAGCAGGACAGGTCTGTATTAGCGTGTTTCCCATCACAGTCCCCTGGTGCTGCCCTCGACAGCCTCTGCACCAGCGCAGCTGTTGATGGGAAATCCATTTGCGCAGGATAGGTGAGCGCTGGGCCAGGCAGCTTCTCTTGAAGGGCCTTAGGAAGAGGTGACCTGAAAACAGGTGCTTTTTAGGTTATACGTTGGAAAGCAGTCCTTGTACTGTGCATGTTCTTCAAGGTGGTGTGGCAGCACAGAGCAAGAGACAAAGTTATTCTTCTCAAAGTGGAGCCACTAATAAAATGGTGGTACTAGTGCCTTCTTGTGAGAAGAGGATTTCCCTTATTGCTAAGAAAAACAAGCTGCATACTTTATTCTGGTGCCTATGCCTCTACCCACAGCAGAATTGAAGCAGTACTGTGTATCAGCTGGGTGCCTGTTTTTGTAAGTGATGGCTTAAGCACTTTTATTTTTTTCCCCCCTCTGGTGAGATTTTGTAATGTTTTTCATCACTTGTCTATATCAGACTTTTTTTAATTTCTCCAGTTGTGTTCTGGAGGGTACTTTAGCCTCAGGACTACAGGTTAATTTGTAGTAGGGGCTAAAAAGGGAGGAACTGTCCTGTTACTTCTAGTTTAGTTAGAAACCCCTGATCTTCAGCGCTGCTTAGGTCTCGTACTCCAGCCAATTTTATTACGATTTACCTAAGCAATGAATTCAATTAATGAAGTAAATATCCTTGACTGAAATTATACTTGCACTGCACTAAGCCTTTAAAGTGCTACAGGTGCTTTTTGGAGTCCCTGCCTGCTACATTCTCAGCTGTATTTGTTAGAAGCTGAACAACTCGGTGTCAGAAAAGAGTATTTTAAAATGCTGAGCTTGTTATCTGAGACTAGAACCATTAAATTTATGGATTTTGAGTTGGAAGAAGGAGAAATTATCTGTAAGCTTTGTAGGAATGGCTGTTCTTTAGGTACCTTACTAACGGTAATGAAGGAAACAGCACCTTTCACAGAGTCAATCGAGTTGATAGTTTTTCTGATTGGGTCGACTTAGAACATGTCCAACTACTGCTGTAAGCCTAATGGAGAGTGGTACCAGGACAGGTTTTTCACTGTGCTGTTGTTTGTTTTGTTGTTTTGCTGAAGCAATAACGAATTGTGTGATAATGCAGAATGTGAAGCCCAAGATTAGCAAGGCTGAAGCTTGTTGCTCCTTGAACTAAAGGGATGGTGCCATCTTGCAGGACTGTCATGATGTCTGGCTAAATGGGGAACTATGTTGGTACAAGTTTTATTGCAGGCATGTGGACTCTTGATTTCTTCCCCAAGATCTGCTTTTTTTTGTCATTGTGCCCTTGCTCGGCCTCTCTATGTGTGGATTTGTTTCTCTAATAAAACTGTTACTTGCACTTACCAAATTGTGCCTGGATGGGAAATGTTAAAGTGCTGTGACACAGACACTTGGTTTTCTCAATAAGATTCACTGGGTCTGACAGCACAGCAGCTAGAACTCCATTTAGTAGCTGGAGCATCCTGTGTGTGCAGTATGTGTTAATTTGCTAATGGTATGGTACTGCGTATCTTGATCACACTGGAGCTATGGCATCTTGGAAATAAACCTTGAAACCAGGGAAGATATAAGTGTATGAACCTTTATCTATGGCCATCTGCAATTCATGACTGGATCTTTCATTCTTAGCCTGTTACTGCACTGTTGGGTGGCCATTCCAGCTCAAATAGGACCTTTGCCGGTGACTTCATCACTTCTTGTTATTACATCCACTTATTTATAGCTAGCAGGCATGAATCTGAAATGGTTACAGCATTTGCTAGCTGTTATTACTCAAATATTCTGGCTGCTGTTTGCATGCCAGCTGTTATGGGTGATCTGCAAGCAGTTACTAATCAAATCGTCTGCAAACACATCTCCTTCTGGTGCCCTGAAGGGACGTTATTGCTGGATTCTGGTGCCGGACAACACCTCTGTCCACTGTACAGTTTCACTCAGGTAGGGGTTGACCTGCAAGTTGAACCAACACTCTCAGTTCAGTTTTCTGAAACATTGTACAAGCCCAGTAAAAGCACAAACCAAGCTGTTCTGATCTGGCATGAGGACAAACAGAAAAATCTGGTTTATTCTGTAGCCACTTGGAGAGTGAAAGCAAAGAGAGATGAACAAGTGGAGAGCTGCGTGAGTAAGGATGTTGAGGTTTAGGCATTGGGCTTGATGACAAGGAAGAGCTGAGGGAAAAAGGAAGTGGCGCTGAAGGTGCTTGCTTAAAAAGTGGTTGGAGAAGCAGATTCTGGATGGAGGAGCTGCTATTTAGTGAGCAAACTGAGGTGATCAGCTGCTGGTGAGAGCGTCCTGGAATAATCTGTCAAGCTAATGGCATGGTGAGTCACTCAGAGCTTCTCAGCAGGTCAAAAAGAATCCTAGAAAGGCTTGATACAGATCCCTGTCACCCACAGGTGAAAACGTTTAAGCTCTAGAAGCCCAGCTTGCAACTGATGGCTGCATCAGTCCCTTGTACCTGCTGCTGGCCAGCACGGTGGTCACAGGGACCTGAAACCTACTGGAGAGTCAGTAACAGAGATCTGTTGCCTGTGTCCTAAGTGTGTGTTTTATTGGATGCTTACAGTCTTTACGATACTTCTTATTTATTTTACTGTATACGTCAAACTAACTTTAGAGCTGTTTTAATAGTCATAACTGAGCTTTTTTTAGTTAAATAATTTATAAATCAATCTTAGTCTGCCAAGCTTCTGAAGCAGCAGTGGTCCAGAGGACTGGCATGAGAAGGGATGCTGAACCTGATTCTTGAAACAGCTGTTAGGCTCCTAACTCCTTTCTTGCATATGGAAAGGTTTTAGTGCAGGTTCCCTAAGATTTAATAGAAGTTGTAGACCTATTCCAGAGACTTGGATGTGTCTGTTGGCTGGAATGAGTACTTTAATAACTTACTAGTGAACACCCATTGCCGTTATTTCTGTGAAGCAACTAATGTATATCTGTCTTTCTTTTTCAGTGGTCACAGGAGCAACAGATGGGATTGGAAAAGCCTATGCAGAAGAGGTAAGATTCCTTATCACTTGGAAGTGTAACTCAGTGTCTCAGCTCTGTCAAGCAGCAGGCCGTATCTCCTCACCTTATCTTAACATAGATATCTGCGGAAAAAGAGCTCTCTTGCCTTCCCTCCCTTGGGTGACCAGCCAAAAGTTGTATCTCTTTTTGTTAGCTTTCTTTTTGTGAATTCTGTTGTCAGTGTTTACCTTGTCCTTCAGTTTTCTTTTTAACTTTTTAGTTGTTACAATTATTTTAACTTTCTTAACCCTTGGTATTTCCTTTTGTTATTTCCAGGCACTGACTAAATGGCATTTCTAGATGCCTGTAGTTTGTTCCAATTATTCGCTATAGTTCATGAAGTCTCTGAAGCTGGGTTTTACCTCTATCTCAGTTACTGTACTGTTACTCTTGATGGATATGTGAGCTCCAGATACGGTACTGGAATATATTGCTTAAGACAGAAAGTGCTCATTAGTATGGGGCAATTTAACCTATAAGCCCAGAGAACATCATGACGAATAGTGCTGACTACAACAGTTTAGAGCAAAAGTGATTTTCAACTCAGGTATCAGTACCAAAGTGAGCCTGTTTGTACTCCTTTTTGTGTTCTCTGAAACACCAGCATGACTTTGTGAGGAGATCGGCTCTGAGATTCCCTTTCGCTGGAATTTTTTGTTCTGCGTAGCCCACTGGGAAAATACCCTTCCTTTACATGGATAGTCCTTGTCTGACAGATTTCCCTTCACCCCTGTATGCCCTGCCACCCACACCCCTGCTTTCCAAATTCCTTCTGCTTTGCAGAAAGTAGCAGCTTGTCCTACTGGGTCAAGATAAGGGGAGCTGGCTGCAAAAGGAATTAAGCCTGATGCCAACAGCACCTGATTGTGGTATAGAACTGACAGGTCCTACATGCCCAATATCCCAGTGGCACAGCACTGAAGCAGATGATGCAATGCTTACATTTAACTGCCTGGAGCAAGTGGAAGGAGGTCACTGTGCCCAGGGCATACCACTATCAGGAGGAAGTCCCCTGGTGTGGGAGACACCCCCTGATCATGGACACAACTAATCATGGGAGATTAGTTTCAGGACCTGTAAGTTAGGTTATCAGGTGAACGAAACTACAACTTGCTCTATGTTCTGCTGGTGCCTCAGAGAACCAGACTACCCTTGAACACAGACATGTGCTGCTGGCAGACCCCTCGATACAAACTGCTATAAGGTGTCGTGGTTTAGGTCTGGTGTGCAACTGAGCACCACGATGCCCCAAAAAGGGCTAGTCAAAATAAGGACTGGGAGGGCTTCTCACCACTTAAACAGTCATGGGCAAAAGACAGACTCATCATAGGGAGAAAAACAAAACAATTTTAATTTGTTACCAACATACGAGTAGAACGATGAGAGATACCAGATCTTAAAGTCAAACACCTTCCCCCCATCCTTCCCTTATTCCTGGGCTCAGCTTTGTGCCTGGTTTCTTCACCTCTCCCCTTTTGCCCAGGGGCACAGAGGGGATGAGAATGGGAGTACAGTCAGTTCATCCCACGTGGTCTCTGCTGCTCCTTTCTCTTCAGGGGGAGGGGAGGACTTTTCCCAGCTTTCCTCTGACTTCCATGTGGCGCCCTTCCCACAGGAGAAAAGTCTTCTGCAAAGCTCCAATGTGGGTCTGCCCACGATTGCAGTTCCCTCACACACAAACTGCTCCAGCACACACTGCCCATGGAGTCATGGCCTCTTCGTGGGCAGCCACCTTCTCATGTGGATCTGTGCCACCAGTGAACTCCACGGGCTGCAGTCGGGTCGAGCTGTGCTCTCACCATGGGTTGCAGGGGGAACCTCGACTCTGCGCCCTCCTCCCTCTTCCTCCCTCTTCTTTCTTCCTTCACTGACCTTGATGTTTTTAAAGTTGTTCTCCTCAGGTCCCTCTCCTTTCTCTGCTGCAGGTCTCTTCTGATGGTTCTGAAGAGTTCCCGGCTCTCTCTTTTGGGCTGGAGCTGCAGTGGGGCTTAAGCTTATGCTGGGGCCAGGCTGGGCTGCCCGCACCTGGGGCCACACTGGTCGGGGCCAGTGCAAGAGAGGGAGGGGTTGTGCTGCACCCCCCTTAAATACATGAATTTGCAGGGGCACTGATTGGCTTGGCCCTGGTCAGAGATGGGTCTGACATTGGAGCTGGGGAAGCTTTTCAGGTAGCTTCTTACAGGGCTATCTCCGTAGTGCTCCCCTGCTACCAAAACCCCTCACAGAAAACCCAGTACCCAAGCTCATTACGAGTATGAAATCCTGCTGCAAAGCACTTGACTGTTTCAGCACCCCAAAAGCACCCCAAAGGGCACAAATATTCATTCTTGGACTACAGAATAAAACATATATATATATTTGAAATGTATTGTTATTTATTTATTTAAAATAAAACGCATATCCACCCTTCGACAGTTTACATGGATAAAGAGTACTTGATGAAGTCAAGTGTGAATACAGGGTGAAATGTGGAATGGCTGAAGAGACTTCTCAATCTTTCAATTAACTCTGGAGGTACCTTCATAAGACTGCCAGCAGAGGCTTGACTTTCTGCTAGAAATTCCCATCAGGTTACCCTCTCTTGCTGTCTGCTGCTCACTTTGGCAAATCATGAGTTAAACTTAATCTCAGATATATTTGTATGCTAGTGATAAACTAGAGGTTATGATCCTGTTAAGTACTCTGCTATGTACATCTGCTTAGTATTCCTTTTGTAGATCCTCTTGCTACACCTACTCTAACAACAGCTTTAACTCTGCCTTCGTGGGCTGTCAATGACATTCCTTTCCATCTTGGAGAGAAAGGGCTTTAACAGCAGCTGTGTTTTTGCTACCAAAGTGGAAAATGTGGTAGTTACATGAGATTTAAGGAAATCTGACACCTACATCCACCAACTTCATGGAAATGGCAGCTTGTGCTTACATCAATCCTTGGGCTATAAGAGCATCTTCCCAATGTTTGCTTCTCTGGGTCAGTTTTTGCGATTAGCTTTAAGGTCTTCTCATTCAACCTTGTCATGAGCCTATGGACATTGGCAAAGATCTAAGTATAATGTCAGGTTATCTGCAATGCAACTGGATCTTTCTTGTTCCTTGTATGAACACATGATTACTGGGGTCTCAGAGGATCATTATTGCTCTTTGGACTGTTGTGGTTCTTTTCAACTCACTGTGCCTTTACCAGTGAATTCAGAGTGCTCAGCAGAAACCGATCTGGTTTTATCACTCAAACAGAACTTGCCATTGAGCACTGTATCCTTTCCAAGTTTGATTACTTCTCCTAAATGATTCCTACTTAGAGACTCTTTCCTTGGCCATTTCATGTGCTCTGTACTTGGATAATTTCTCTTGCAAATGGGTTTCTATTTCTAGATTACAGATGTGTTTCTCGGAGTGCATCCCTTTAGTGTCAATGTAGCAGCAGTTTCTCTCAAGCTTGCTCTTGTGGTGGAAGTTCTCTAAACATGCTGAGGTTCTGCTGGGTGCGTTGGCGTGGCTTTACTTCCTTGACTTTTTGTGTGTAGTACTTGCCTTTTCTGCCTTGGTCCAATGGAATAATGAGAGAATGCTACGTTCTTCCCTTCTCCCTCCTGCCCTCCAAACCTACTGCCTGGCTTTCATGAAAAGTTTATTCTAGTGAGCCAGGTGCTTATCTGGAGGTAGATGTGTTCATCCCTTTCAGACAATCGTCCTCATAACACTTGACCATTTTCTTGAGCGAAAAGCGTAAGTTGCCCATAAGCCTGAACTCAGTGTCAGTTTGTCAGCTGTTCTGAAGTGTGAGTGTCTTCTGGTTTCATCACACCTCACTCTAAGCTCATAAGAGATAGTATGAGATTTCTTCTGCTTAGAAATCACACCTGGGAGTGAAGTATGGAGTTTACTGACAAACTTTTGTCATACTTCTCTCTGAAAGAAGCGTTTTTGGTTTGTGTACTTTTCCTAGAAAGGTAGATGAGACTTAAGTCACTTTAGGTTGTTGCTATACTATGCTGTAGTTTTTGGAGATTTCTTAAATTTATGTTTTTGGGGGGGATTTCCTTCAAGACTCTGCTTCCTTACCCTTACCTGTTCTTTATATGTAGATGTCAAATGTGTCTAAAGGGCAATGCCACTGTGAACTGTGGATATCCTGGTTTTACTCTTCATTGGAACTGGGACAGTAGTCACAAACACTGTTGGTTTTCCTTGCAGAGTAATGAAGATATGTAGCTGTGTTTTTGCAGACACTTCTAAGTGGAGTTGTTAGATCACATTACAAACCTGCTGTGGTACGTTCGATTTCATGACCAGGGTATGCTCTGGCCACAGCTTAAGTTACACCCTTTCCCTAAAAGTACTGCATGAGTAAATTAACCATTATTCCTATGATTAGTACAAAGAGTGGAACCAGACTAGAGGAAGCAAGTATTAACTGCTGGAGTAATTTTGCAAGATTGTTGTTCAGCTGACCATGAATATCTTAACTTGGCATGTTAAACTTAATTATGGGTAATAACTTCTTTGCTTTGACTTGCACAGGTGTTGTAAAAGTTCTGTAAAATACCTGCTGTTGGTTTTCTGTTTTATAAGTGTGCCTATACACCTCTATTGATTGACTGAGAAGATAATAAATTTGTTGTGAAGGGAATCAAGTAAGAAGTAGCATGGATGTATTTGTTCTGGTTTACCCCTTCATGTCTCTATTTAAAATGGTAGTTTTTTTCAAACTTGATGGTCATATATTGTGATATTTGACTTATTATCCAATTCTTTGAATTAGGATACTATCTTGAATGCAATTTAAGATTGTTCTTATGTCTCCTGTTCTGTTTTGTTGCAGTTAGCGAGACGTGGAATGAAGGTGGTTCTAATCAGTAGGTCGAAAGAAAAACTGGACCAAGTTGCCAGTGAAATACGTGAGTTGCAAACTTCTTTCCCTGAATTTCACAGTCATGCTTAGAAGTAAGTGCAGTTGCACATGAATTTCATACATGCAAATATATACAGCTTTAATTTTGAAAAATACTTGCTCTTGTACACAGTGCAAATGCTACAGATATAAGTGGTAAAAGTGGTCACCTAGACCAGGTTACACAGGAAAGTGTCCAGGGGGGTTTTGAATGTTTCCAGAGAA
>NW_010183642.1:0-4211 GCF_000695765.1 Mesitornis unicolor
GGGGATCCTGACCCTTTTACACCCCCCATGTCCCCCCCCCAGGCCCCAAAGGTGCCGGAGGTCCGGGATGTGACCAGGATCGAGCGCATTGGTGAGCAACGAGGGGGGTCCCCACTTCAATCTTGGGGTCTCACCCCCTTTTTTTAGATTTTACCCAATTTTTTTTGGGGTCCCATCCCCTTTTTTTAGATCTTACCCAACTTTTTGGGGTCCTGCTCCAATTTTAGGGGCTCTCGTCTCCTTTCAGAGGGTCCCAGCCCCCTTTTTGGGGTCCCACTTCCTTTTGGGGGATCCCACCTCTTTCTGCATGGCCCTGTTTCTGGTTTTGGGGTCTCATCTCTCACTTTGGGGGCTTTTAACTTCTTTTTTGGGGGGTCCTACCCCCTTTTTTGGGGTCTCATCTCCTTGTAGGGAGTGCTACTTTTTTCTGGGGGGGTCCCACTTCCCTTTTAAGGGGTCTCAGTTCCATTTCTGAGGTTCCACTCCCCTTTTAGGGGGTCCCACCTCCTTCTGGGGGGGTCTCGCTTCCTTTTCTAGAGTCCCAACCCCCCTTTTTTGGGGTCCCATTTCCTTTTAGGGGGTCCTGCCTCCTTCTGGGGAGATCCTGTTTCCCTTTTAAGGGGTCTCAGTTCCTTTTCTGGGGTCCCACTGCAATTTGAGGGGGGTCTCACCCCCTTTTTTGGGGTCCCATTTCCTTTTAGGGAGTCTTACTTTCTCCTGGGTGGGCCCTACTTTACTTTTAAGGGGTCTCACTTCCCTTTCTGGGGTCTCACCCCATTCTTGGGGGTCCCAACCCCCTTTTTTGGGGTCCCATCTCCTTTTAGGGGGTCCTACCTCCTTTTGGGGGGGGTCTCACTTCCCTTTTAAGGGGTCTCAGTTCCCTTCCTGGGGTCCCACTGCCCTTTGAGTGGTCTCACCCCATTCTTGGGGGTCTCACCCCATTCTTGGGAGTCCCACCCCCCTTTTTTGGGGTCCCATCTCCTTTTAGGGGGTCCCACCTCCTTCTGGGGGTGCCCTACTTCCCTTTTAAGGGGTCTCACTTTCCTCTCTGGGGTCTCACCCCATTCTTGGGGGTCTCACCCCATTCTTGGGAGTCCCACCCCCCTTTTTTGGGGTCCCATCTCCTTTTAGGGGGTCCTACCTCCTTTTGGGGGGGTCCCACTTCCCTTTTAAGGGGTCCCAGTTCCCTTCCTGGGGTCTCACTGCACTTTGGGGAGGCCCACCCCCATTTTTTGGGGTCCTATCTCCTTCTAGGGGGGTCCTACTTCCCTGTTAAGGGGTTTCAGTTCCTTTTCTGGAGTCCTACTTCCATTCTTGGGGGTCCCAACCCCTTTTTTAGGGTCCTATCTCCTTCTGGGGGCTCCCACCCTATTCTTGGGGGTCCCACCTCCTTTTAGGGGGTCCTACCTCCTTCTGTGGGGGTCCTGTTTCCCTTTTAAGGGGTCTCACTTCCCTTTTTGGGGTCCCATTGCCCTTTGAAGGGTCTCACCCCATTCTTGGGGGTCTCACCCCATTCTTGGGGGTCTCACCCCCCTTTTTTGGGGATCCCCTCTCACTTCCACCCCCTCATTTCCCCCCCACACAGGCGCCCACTCCCACATCCGCGGCCTGGGCCTGGACGACGCCCTGGAGCCTCGCCAGGTAAACGGGGTCCCAGAGGGGGGGTCCGGTCCAGGGTAGGGGGGGACTCAATTTAGGGGTGCAGTTCCTCCTCTAACACCTCCTCTCGTGCTTTTTAAGGTGTCGCAAGGCATGGTGGGCCAGCTGGCTGCCCGCCGCGCCGCCGGCGTCATCGTGGAGATGATCAAAGAGGGGAAAATCGCCGGCCGAGCCGTCCTCATCGCCGGCCACCCCGGCACCGGCAAAACCGCCATCACCATGGGTACGGCGAGAGGCAAAAAAAAAGTGTCCCCTCGCCCCATTTTTAGTGGCTTCATCAACCCCTTGACACATCCCCAACCCCAAATTTTTGGCAGGGATGGCGCAGGCGCTGGGACCCAACACCCCCTTCACCGCCATCGCCGGCAGCGAGGTCTTCTCCTTGGAGATGAGCCGCACCGAGGCGCTCACCCAGGCTTTCCGCCGCTCCATCGGCGTCCGCATCAAGTAAAAAAAATCCCTCGGCGTCCGCATCAAGTGAGGGGGCGTCCCCTTTCCCATTTGGGGTCCCCCCTTTCCCATTTGGGGTCCCCCCTTTCCCATTTGGGGTCCTCCCATCAATTTTTAGGGGGTGTTTTGCCCAGTTTTGGGACTCGCTTGACTCGGTTTCGGGGGTTTCGTTTGTAGGGAGGAGACGGAGATCATTGAAGGGGAGGTGGTGGAGATTCAGATCGATCGGCCCGCGACCGGCACGGTGAGCACCTAAACACCCCCAAAATCCCTCAGAGGATCCCCAAAAATCCCTCAGAGGACCCTGAAATCCCTCAGAAGACCCCAGAAATCTTTCAGGAAACCCTAAAAATCCCTCAGAGGACCCCAAAAATCCCTCAGGACCCAAAGGTACTTCAGGGTACCCCAAAAAAATCCTCAGAGAACCCTGAAATCCCTCAGAGGACCCCAAAATCCTTCAGGGCACCCCAAAGATCCTTCAGGGCACCTCAGAATCCATCAGGGGACCTCAAAACCCTTCAGGACACCCCAAAAATCTCTTCAAGGACCCCACAAATCCTTCAGGGCACCCCAAAAATTTCTCAGCTGACCCCAAAATCTCTCAGAGTGTCTCAAAATTCCTCAGGGCACCCTAAAAAACCCTCAGAGGACCCTGAAATCCCTCAGAAGACCCCAGAATCCATCAGAGGACCCCAAAATCCTTCAGGGAACCACAGAATTCCTCACAGGTGCCCTAAAAAGCCTCAGAGCATCCCAAAAAATCCCTCAGAGGACCCCAGAATCCTTCAGGGCACCCTAAAAAGCTCTCAGAGGACCCCCAAATCCCTTAGGGTGCCCCAAAAATCCCTCAAGGGGACCCCAAAATCTTTCATGGCACCCCAAAAAACCCTCAGAGGACCCCAAAACCCCTCAGGGCACCTCAAAAATCCTTCAGGGCACCCCAAAATCCATCAGGGGACCTCAAAACCCTTCAGGACACCCCAAAAATCTCTTCAAGGACCCCACAAATCCTTCAAGGCACCCCAAAAATTTCTCAGGCGACCCCAAAATCTCTCAGAGTGTCTCAAAATTCCTCAGGGCACCCTAAAAAACCCTCAGAGGACCCCAAAAATTCCTCAGAGGACCCTGAAATCCCTCAGAAGACCCCAGAATCTCTCAGAGGACCCAGGGGACCCCCAGAATCCCTCAGAGGACCCCAAAATCCTTCAGGGGACCCCCAAAAATCTCTCAGAGGACCCCAAAACCCCTCAGGGCACCCTAAAAAGTCTTCAGAGGACCCCAAAATACTTCAGGGTACCCAGAAGGCCCCAGAAATCTTTAAGGATGCCCCAAAAACCCTTCAGAGGACCCCAAAAATCTTTTAGGGCACCCTAAAAATCCCTCAGAGGATCCCTAGATCCCTCAGAAGACCCCAAAAATCCCTCCGAGGACCCCAAAAATCCCTCAGAGGACCCTGAAATCCCTCAGAAGACCCCAGAAATCTTTCAGGAAACCCTAAAAATCCCTCAGAGGAGCCCAAAATCTCTCAGGGCACCCTAAAACCCCCCCTGAGAGCTCCCCCAAAATCCTCAGGGCACCAAAGTGGGGAAGCTGACGTTGAAGACGACGGAGATGGAGACCATTTACGACCTGGGCACCAAAATGATCGAGTCCCTCACCAAGGAGAAGGTGCAGGCGGGGTGAGTGAGGAGGGGGCACCCCCAAAATGAAGGAGGGGATCCCCAAAATCGGGGTAGGGGCCCAAAAATCGGAGTGGGGACGGCGGAAAAGAGCTTAAAATGGCCGCCAAAATGGGGCAGGGGGAGCACAAAATGGCACCTGGAGCCCTGAAATGGGGCAGGAGGAGCCTGAGATGGGGATGGGGGACCCCAAAATGAGGGGGGGACACCCAGTATTAAGGGGGGGACCCCAAAATTGGGGTGGGGGGCTCTGAATGTCTCAAAATTCCTCAGGGTACCCTAAAAAACCCTCAGAGGACCCCAAAAATCCTCAGGGTACCCCAAAATTTATCAAGGTGCTCCAAAATCCTTCATGGTGCCCTAAAAAGCCTCAGAGCATCCCAAAAAATCCCTCAGAGGACCCCAGAATCCTTCAGGGCACCC